>NW_003163314.1:118671-158861 GCF_000004985.1 Naegleria gruberi | reverse complement strand
GTGTAACTGATAAAACTATTCCAATACCAATAACAAATCCACTCACTACTCCAAATGTTTCTAATACTATTTCTTTCCATTGTTTTTCACTAATTGGACTTGTACCATTCAAACTATTTTTAAATTATTATTAAAATTATTATTAAAATTATTACAAAATTTTTTCATTCATTTAATTGAATAAAAAATATTGAAGTAAAAAATAATATTATTATTTAAATATATCAAAACGATATGAAAACATACATTTCCTTTGGAGTTGGAGAGTAAATGACTAATAAAACCATTGAAACGATACCAATAGAAGTCAATAATAATCCAGATCCTAAAATCATCATCCAACAAACGACGTGTGATTTACGATCCTTTTTTAAATTCCACCATTTCTTATTTGTTTTAGAGGCTTGTGTTGTATTGGAGTCTTTTTGATTATTCAATAATAGTGAATTATGAGGTAAATATTCATCACCAGAAATATCATCATCATCATCATATCGGTCGTGTAAACTACTAGTTGAGTTTGGATTTGTTGACTTACTGAAGGCTTGTTGTTGTTGTTGTTGTTGATTTAATCCAGGTGTAAGGAGTGAATCATTATCATCGTCATGATCATCATCAAGTAATCGGTTATTCATCTCTTTGCTCTACAATATATATATGATACAATAGAATTGTTTTTTTTCAATGAATTATTATTGATGAGGTGTTGTGATATTTCGTGAAAGAGAGCGCTGTTGAGTATTATAAGTTATGAAGGCTCCAATAGAGGTGAGTTGGAGAGAATCAAACGTTAAAATCAGAGAAACAACAATAGTAGAGTCAAATACAAAGGCTAATTGAATAGATTTGAATCAGTGATTTTTTTGTGATTATGATGTGAAAGGAAATGACAATGACATTGATGATCGCATTATTATTGGAAATTGTGCTCCAACAGTGAAGATATTATTGAATAATAATCATTTCGTTTTACAATTTTAAAATTAAATTATTTATTATTATTCAATGCTACTACCACTTTAGTGAATTTCGTCTGACTTTTTAAATCAGTGGGAGTTAGCAGGATGCCCTTAATCATAAAGTTATTTCGACATTGTTACCTGTTAATAAATTCTATTGAGAAGTGTCTTAGTTCAAGAATCGTTCAACCCGCCAAAATGTTCTAATTTTTAATAGAACGTTAAAAACACTTTGAATCAAAAAAAAAGCCTTCAAACATTCAACAAAGGCTTTGAACACAAATTCATCATCATAATGTTAGAAAAGAATGGAGTAGTATTTGTACCTGCAAATGCAAAGCCAAAACCAAGATCAATGCCTTCTTCCGGAGGAGGTGCACCACCTAAAATTAAGAAAGCTTCAGCATCTAAAAAGCCTTCCTTTAGTACTGGTGTTAGTAATAGTACAACAACATCAACAGCAACAACAACTAAAGCACCTCCAAAAACACTCGGATCAATTACATCATTTGCAAATGATATGAAATTGAAAAGTAAACAACAAGAATTACCTTCAACAATATTTCCCGAATTAGCTAGTTTTGATTTAAATCAATGTGATACCTATCAAGGCTTGTTATCAAAATTAAGTGATGAACAAATGAATGTTTTGAAATGTGTAATGGAAGGACATTCAGTTTTTATTACAGGTGTTGCTGGAACTGGTAAAAGTTTCTTATTAGAATGTATTATTCAAACTTTATCAAATGTTCAACAAAAGAAAGTTGTGGTGACTGCTTCAACTGGTATTTCTGCTGTTAATATTGGTGGATCAACTATACAGTATGTAAATATTTCTAATTATTATAGTATACTTATATTTAACATTGTAATTATATTGTAATACTTTATTTAAAAATTAATTAGCTCATTTGCAGGTATTAGAACATTGGATAATGGTAAAGTTGATAGTAAAACAGCTTGGAGAAATGAAAAAGAATGGAGAAGTGTTGATGTTTTAATTGTTGATGAAATTTCAATGATTGATGGTCAATATTTTGATCAATTAGAATCAATTGCAACTGAAATTAGATGTTTCTTTGAAATTGCTGCATCTAGAGCACCTAAAGAAGTTATTATGAAACAATTACCTGCATTTGGTGGAATTCAAGTTATTTTATGTGGTGATTTCTTACAGGTTTGTTTTTTTTAATGATTTTCAATCATATTCACACCAATCAAATCTAATACCATTCAATTTAATCTCAAAATATAATATTCATATTCACATTAATCTAATCTAATAATAATAATTCTACTACAATATCTATTCAAAATCTATCAAATATATTTATAGTTACCACCTGTTAGTAAATCATTTAAAAATGAACATGGTGAAACTATTTATCAAAAAAAGGAAATGTGTTTTAAAGCTACATGTTGGGAACGTACAATTAAATATACATTTGAATTGAGTAATGTATTTAGACAGGAAGAAAAAGAATGGATATCAATATTAAATTCTATTAGATGTTGTCAAACTAATAATAATATAGTACAAACATTAAAAAGATTAGAAAATAATAAATTTGATGGAATTGAAAAGGCAACAGTTATTCATACATTAAATAAGAATGTAGATACAGTGAATGATACAGAATTATTAAAATTATCACCACCACAATATACTTATAGAGATCAAACATTTTTTTCATATGGAGATTATGATCCAAAAGTAGATCATCCAACTATTAAAGAATATATTAAAAGTGCTATATTAACAAATTTTAATTCATCTAATGCATCACAGGAAATTAATTTACGTATTGGAGCACAAGTAATGATAATTAAAAATGATTTTACAAATCAATTAGTGAATGGAACAAGAGGTGAAATTATTGGTTTTATTAAACAAACACCAAGTGATTTACAAAGTTCAAATAAGAATATTAAACAATATGCTGAACAATATATTAATGAAAATGGTGAATTATTTCCAAAAGTGGTTTTTACAAGAGAAGAAAATGGAAAGGAAATTAAAATTATTAAAATTGTACATCCTACCATTTTTGAAACAGATGGTCCAAAAAAATCTAAAGGTGTTAGAATTCAAATTCCTTTAAAATTAGCTTATGGTATGTTTTTTAATTTAATATTTAATAATTTAATATTTTTATATTAATATTTAATTTATATTAATATTTAATATTTAATATTTTATATTTTTAAATTTAATAATAATAGCCATGACAGTACATAAAACACAAGGATTAACATTACAAAAATGTGTAATTGATTTATCAACAGTGTTTAGTCCAGGTCAAATCTATGTTGCATTATCACGTGCAAAAACAATGAAATATTTAAAAGTTACAAATTTTAATTCATATAATTTAACTAGACATATAAATAGAGAAGCAATTGATTTTTATAACAAACTTAAAAAACAAGAACAATATTCAGCACAAGATACAAGTTCAAAAGATTTATTTATTGAAAATTTATTAAAAAAGAATGAAGAATCTTTTGAAAAGAGAAGAAAAATATTTGAAGAAACTTTACAAAATTTAGATTTATCAGATTTTACAAGTGGTGGTGGAAATACAAAGAAACGTAAAAATGATTCAAATTCTACTCAGAGTGGAACATCTTATCATTCACAAATTATGAAAAAATCAAAACTTAATCCTGGAAGAGCAATAACATCCAACAGTAACAGTAATACATCTAAAAGTTATGGTAGTAGTGGAAGTGGAAGTGGAAGTAGTGGAATGTCAAAGAGTGGTAAATTATATTGTGTTTGTATTGGTAGAAGAACAGGTATATTTAATACGTGGGACGAATGTAAAATTCAAGTTGATCAATTTCAAGGAGCAAAATTTAAATCATTTACTTCTAGACTTGATGCAGAAAAGTACATGAAGGAAAATGGATGTACAAATTATTAATCTTCTTTTGAAAGAATATGATCATTTTAAAAAATATACAAATTTAATAATAATATATGCGAGTGATTTAAAATAAATTCTTTTCCTTTTTCAAAGAGGTTTGTTTCCAATTTTGTAAAGTAGCAAATTTCTTTTTATCCATTCCAAATACTTTTTGGAATTCTTCATTTGATAAATAAGATTCTAATTTAGATTTATCAATACCTTCTGGAATATTTGCACCACTTGTTAAAATTGCATAACTATAAGTTTTGTGAGTAAATAATTTGTTATATAATTGTAAAACATTTGAACAATGTTCAATTTCAAAAATGGATGAAGAATGTTCAAATAAATTCTTTTCATGTTTAGAAATTTGAACATTAATATTTGATCTTCTTGGAGTTCTTGGTGTTTTAACAAAACCCTTTGAAATTAAATTTGGATCTTGTAATTGTTTAAATCTAACTTTGAATGAAGTTGAATTAATTGACCATGAAATGAAATGTTTTGTAAATTCTTGTGGTTCTTCCATTTCTTGAATGACAAGTAATGATTGTTCATCTGATTTTTGTAAAAATTTACTTGGATCAAAATCATCCATGTCATCATTTTGAGGTTTCTTCTTATAAAATTCATCATTACAAGTTTGTGATTTCCATGTATAGTAATATTGAATGGTAGTTGAAAGTGCAAATTTCTTTGTTTCAATATTACATAACATTCCAATCCAAACATAGATTTTACCTTCTAAATCAAGACAATCTAAAATAAAGGCTTGTGAAGAAGATAAATCAATTTCACCAAATGGATCCAATCTATTTAAAGTAAATTCACCTGAATGATCATTAATATTATAAAAGGAAATATTATAATTATTTTTAAATTCAAAAGTATTTAAATAATTATTAAATCTAGAAATAAAATATTCAAATGTTGGATCAATTTCCTTAGTAAATACATTTTCTAATAATTCTTGATTATTTCCATTTATAGTAATTATATTATTATTATTAAATAAATTTAAAACATTATTTTCAATAAATTTCTTATCAGATTCTTTACAATATTTTCCATAATAAATAATAGTTTTTAAATCATCTTGTTCAATTTCCTTATTTAGTTCAATTCTATTTAAATAAACATTAAAATTTAAATTTGAAAAAATTATTAAATTAAATGGATTTAAATAATTTGGATGTAAATCATCAGTTTCACATAAAATTCCATTTCTAAAATCATAGGATTTTAAATATTCTAATTTTATATTTTTAGAAATTATTCTTTCAATCATTTCTGTTTGGAATTGTAAAATTTGAGGTGAAAATTTTTCATTTTCATCTAAATTTCCATTTATGGAAGTAAATAATTTAACAGGTGCAAGATTCATTTCTTCATCATTTGAAATTGTAGGTGTTGTTGGTGTAGTTGTAGTGGTATTATTTGTATTATTATTATCATTTGTATTATTAGAAATATTTAATTTTGGTAATGGTGATGATTTTGGATTAATATTTCCATTATTATTATTATTAGAAATATTACCAATAATAGAAGATAATTTGTTAGCCTTTTCAAAAGATTCCAAAACAGAAGGTCTATATTTACCCTTATGAATAAAATAAGGTACCTTCTTATAATGTTTATCATTTTCAATAGTAGTACTCTCTTCCATACTATTTGGGTTAAATTTAAATAAATCTAAAAATAGTTTAGGTTCCTTATCTTGTACAACTCTAATTTGATTTTCTACAACACCTTCATCAATCATTTCATTAATTTCAACAGTTTTATATGCAGATGTTCCTTTATCTTTCTTTTTAATATCTCTTCCTTGCCAAAAGAATAATTTATGGAAAGATTTACCACCTTCTATTTTTGTATAGGTAAATAAAATAATAAATGCATCACCTGTAAAGAAATGACCTAAATGTTGATATGGTATTTTTTGAAAATCACTCACTCTCCACATTCTAATTTTACTACTATATATGGTAGTTACTAAAGTTGGATCAATAAATTGTTTTTGTGAATTAGATTTTAATTCTTCTTTTAAATTATTTTTAGATTTTAATAATTCTAAAAAATTAATTTTTGATTGTTTCTTTTTTTCTGCAACATTTCCACGTGATTCTTGTGATTGTGTTTGAATCATTAACATTCCTGGATAATCACTAAATTTTTGTTTATAAATAGAATGTTCACCTTCTTCTATAACACGTGTAATGGATGATAAATATTTTCTATTATTAGGTAATTGATTTCCATTTATAGAATTACTTCCATTTATAGTAATATTAATAGAATTATTTAAAATAGATTTAAAACGTTGTAAAATTGGATTTTTCAATGAAAATGGATTATTATTTAAAGATCTATATTGTGCTAATTTTTTAGCAATAGCAATTCCCCATTTTCTAATATTTAAATTACTTTGTTTTCCACTCCAAAAGAAAACTTCATTTGTAAATAAACTTTCAAAAATGTAACATTGATCAGAATGTAAAACATGATGTGATGGTTGTGTAATTTCTGATACCTTATTTGGATCAATTAAATTCTTTTCATTATTTAATAAATTTTCTAATTCTTTTAAATTTACAATTTCACCACCTGGTATTTGATTTAATTTTATAACACTTAACATATATGGTGATATTCTTTCTATGTATTCATCTTGTGTTTCATTTAATTCTATTTTTAGTGGAAGTTCTTCAAAGATTTCTGAATTTAATTTATATAATCTTTGACCTAAATCATTAAATTGTTGATATAAATCATCATTTAATTCATCTTTTGATGTAAATTTAGATTTATCTGTTAATTTTAATCTGTTTAATACATTATTATTACTACTACTACTAGAATCTTCCTTTTTAGGAAAGTGAATATTTAATAATTCACAAAATTCATTTTCACTTGTTAATCCTAATTCTTTCCAAAATTGTAATACTTGTTTTTTATATAATGGTGTCATGTCATTGTTATTAGAATTATTATTAGAATTATTTCCATTATTAGAATAATCAATACCATCAATAATTACAACTTGACAATCACCACCTCTTTCCTTATATTTAATCATTTGTGAAATATCTAATGCTTTAGCTCTACATAATTTGTTAGAATATTGTCCATTGTAAATGTAACAAATTTTACCACAATCCAAAATGAAACAATCATTATGATTTAAACTTGTCCAATAAAGTGGTGCAAGTGTTGCTCTCGATTTTTTACGTCCTTTTACCCAAATTAGTACATGAGTGAGACCTTTTTTCAAGTCAACTACATCAATTTCAAGAACTTGTTTTAGATTGGTATCTTTATCATGTGCTCTTTTAGGAAATATATCTTCTTTAGTTAATTTACCAATATATTCTTCCATAATAATTCTACCATATTCACGTGATAGTAATCGACTTGATTCACTTGCAAGTGGATCTGAAATGATTAAATTATTGCCGCTACCACTTGGAGTTTGTGGAGTTAATGATAATGATGTATTAGATACTGATGATTTAATATAATCATTTGGTGTAGTAGGTGTTATATTATTATTATCAGTATTATTATTATTAGTATTAGCACCACCACCAACAATATTACGTTTAACACTTGTAGAAGAATTGATATTTGATGAAACTTTTCTTGAAGGTTTCTTAATAACCTTAATAACAGGTACTTGTTCGAAACGTTCCTTAATAGGTGGAGGAGTGTAACCAGTAGATTTACGATAAACCCAAACAGGTATTGAAATGAATGTAAATTTAAATATTAAAAACATTGCCATTCCTAAATAATAACCCATTCCCATTGTAATTCTTTTATACCATGGAATATGAGCTGATGCAAGTGCTACATTTTTACCTAAACTAGAAACTAATCCAATGGAAATGGATTTGGAAGTTGCTTCTGTTGGTGACATTAATGAATCTATATCATTTAAATCATTAAAATTATTATGATTATGTTCATGATGATGATGATGGTGATGATGATGATTTGTATTAATGGTAATTAATTCTTCTTCTTCTTCTTCATTGTCATCAAATTGTTGATTTTCATTTAAATCTTTAAATTCATCATCAACTTGTTCATTTGTATTATAATTTGTAATAGTAGTTGGGGTATCTAATGTAGTAGTTGGAGTATTTTCAATACTATTTAAAGATGATGATGAATGTAATTTACTTAAATTAGTAGTGGATGGTCTAATTTTACCACCTTCACTAATAGGTACATCATAGATAGATATTTTATCAGATGGTTTTAATGACATGGTTGGTCTAGTTTGTAATAATTCATTTTCATTCAAATTTTCATTACCATTACCATTACTATTATTAATATTACTTTGTATAGTATTATTATTAATAGAAGTAGTATTATTATTAATAATAGTATTTAACCATTGATTAGTATTATTATAAATAGGTTGACCATTCCAAGTATCTGGAAATATATCTTCTTGAAAATATTGTTCAATATTTGATTTTCTAGAAACTCTCATTGAAAGAGTTTCAATTGTTTTTTCATTTGTTAATCTTAAAAATTTAGCCAATTCAAAATTATTAACATTTAATTTCCATTTTGGTAACCAATCAACAGATGCAGATGTAGATTGACAATTATAATCATTTAAATAATGCATAATACCACCTTCTAATTCATAAAATCTAATATTACCATCTCCTCTACCTACTAAATATAGTAATTTAATATCTGAATCATAAAATGGTGTTAAAACTGAACCACCATTATCAATGGAAATTCTTTGTAAACATTTCAAATCTTTTCTAATATCATACATGGCTAATTCTCTACCTCCATTTTTAGAAAATCCAACACTACATATATACATATTTTCACAATATAATGTTTGAAATGGTTTCATACTTGAATGTCCTTCAGTTATACATATTTGTTGATTATTAGATTGATTATTATTATTATTATTATTATTACTATAATTGGAAGATAATCTAATATCATAAATTCTAATGGAACGATCATTTGTACCACATATAAATAAATTACCATATTCATTCCATCCTAAACTTTCAACTGTTGGTAATGTTTTACTAGAAATTGATGGATTTGGTAAATTTTGAATTGAATTTAAAATTTTCTTTTTTTCAACATCCCAAAAATGGATTAAATCTCCTTGAATACTAACAAGTGAATTATCAACAAGTGGATTAAATGATATTCTACTAATAGTTGATTTTGTATTATTTGTATCATTTAATTCCAAATCACAATCCATTTCTTCATAGGTTCTATATATAGTATTATTACCATTTATATTGGAAGTATTAGTAGAAGTAATATTAGAAGAAGAAATATCATTGCTATTATTATCATTATCATTATTATTTGTAGGTAATTTCCAATATCTAATAATATTATCAGAATTAGAAACAGTTACTAAATGATCTCTATTTCTAAAAGGGGAAATATCAAAATCTGATAATCTTCCCTTGTGAGCCTTAATAATTCCATAATTTTGTAATTTTTCATCCCATCTACCATAATCATTTAAATATTTAAATGATAAAGTACCACCTGTTACATTAAATGGTAATGCATAGATTGAACCATTGGTTTTTAATGTATTACTTAATTTTTGACCATAACCAACATTAATATTTTCATATCTCTCACTTTTAGTTTCAAATCCATTTAAATGTCTATATTTGGATGGTCTAACAAGTGATGCTTGAATAGATTGTGATGAAAAACCTGACATTCTAATTTTTTAATATTATTATTATTATTATTGTAATATGTACACTATTTAATATTATTAATAATAATAATAAATTGATGATATTGATGATGATAACAATATAGTTATGGAGTGAGTAACTGGAGAGAGATGATGATGATGATGATTTGTTTCTACTCCTTCTATAAAAAACTTCTATATTACTCTACTGCCACTTAACCTCTATTGTTATTAGAAACCGATAATAATCAAATAATAATAATTTTATTATCAGAAACAGGTGATGATGATTGTTATTGTTAAGAGCTGTTCAGATATTTTTTTTAATGACGAGTCGATTTTTGATGACGTTTGGTTTTACACAACGTCAATCAGTTTTTGATTTTTGATATTTAACATTACGAAGATTCACAATTGTTACTTTTATGGAAAAATTATGTTGACAGTACATTCTAAAAACAATAAATTTTCATTCAAATTTCATCAATTATTATTCATCTATCTCTAATGACTTGAATCAATAATAACTAATCCTCACATGATCATCATTTTAACTTTACAATCATCAAAATAATATATTAAATAATAAATTAAAATGTTTTAATGTAAAATTACTAAATCTGATAATAAAGATTGTTTTGAACAATTTAAAAGTTTTGATCTCATTTGAATAAGTTCCTTTGATTCTCTAACTGAATGAATAATTAAAAAGGAACTTAAAGTATTAAAATTATTATCTGCAAATGAAATTGAAAATTTTGGTCCAACAAATTTAGAAATAATTTCCTTGTAATTTTGATTTTTAAAACTTGGTTCCATAAATACTCCAGATTGAGTTCTATTATCTCTACCAAGTTGACCATATGTATTCATTCCTCTTGTGAAAATTCTTCCAATTGTTGTTGATATTAAAACGTGATCTGATCCAGATCCAATTTGATCAATTTCTTCATTTGGATTTAATACTAATGAATCATCTATAAACCATTGAACAACATTATCATGAGATGATAGATTTTTAGATGAAAGTTGTTGATATGTATTTCTACCTGCCATCCATAATTGTCCATTAAATGTTAAAATAATTGTAAAATACCATCCACAAACAACTGATTTTACCATTCCATCAAATTGTCTTAATCTTGTTGGTTTAGAATAATGTTCATCAACTGTTGATCCAAAAGCTTCCTTCTCTCCATATACATAAATATTATTCTTATTTGTTATTAAAACAAATCTATTATCAAATTTCAAATTTCAATTCATCATTATTTAAACAATGTTATATATAATTGTTACTATAAAATGAAATAAAAAAAACATACGAATTACCACCTGTAACAATATCTCTAACTTTTTCATCTTTCTGTAAATAATCATTCAATTCTATAACTTTTTCAACACTAGCTCCATTAATTTCTCCTTCACCATATAAACGATTAGTTTCATCATCTAATAACCAGTAATGTAAACCACCAACTCCAAATAATTTTACATTATTTACTTGTGTATTAGTAACTCCAGTAATTTTAGAGAGTGGACCATCTGCTTTTACATAAATTTGACCAAATTCAGTTCTAAATAATGTTCTATTCTGTCCTGATCTCATTTCCACAACACGATCAGGTAAAATACTATCAAATTGAACATCTCTTGCTAATGGAAATGAAGTATAGACATGACCATGAGATGTTAAAAAGTAGGTTTTGGAAAATTGAACAACAATTTGACAAACATGTTGTCCAGGAGAATCATTATTCAATAATTCTTGTAATGTTGATAAGAAAACAAATTGTGTTACATCTTGAGAAAAGGAATTTGATCCATGAACTCCATTATCTTCAACATCAGAGTGTGATACTCCGAGTAATGATGCTGAATTATATCCGCAACCAAAAACTACACTCTTCCCACCAGTTCTAAGATGATGAGTATTTCTTTGATACATGTTATTATTGTTGTTGTTATTGTTATTAAAATTGGAATTGGGTTGTGATGATAAACTTGTTGATGAAATTGATTTGTTGTTCGCTTGTTTAAAAGATTTATTACCCATGAACAAAATAGCAAATTGTTTCTATCAGTACTACTTTGATGTGATCGGATGATGAATATTTCTACAAGAGAGTGGTAGTTGATGATGAAAAGATATTTTTTCTAATGATATTAATATCAAGTTCATGAGTTCTAATTCATGAAAGCCTTTCAATCAAGCCTTCATTGTTGAATGGATTGTAAAGAATATTAAACAATTTTTTTAATCCAATGCGAGAACTCGGAAGGCTCATTAAGACATGTATTGAAGCCTGGTTTCATCAACTCTCAATGATTAAGTAATATTCAAAAACAATGAAATTTTATTTAAATAAAATTGAGTTGGAACTTTCTAACTTGACAAAACGTGATAAACGTGATGGTGATTTTGCACTTTTATTAATAGAATTAGAAATTGTGGAGTTTTGATCAACTTTAAAAAAAATGTCTAATTTATCAAAACGAAATTTCAATGATGAAATTCCACCTGAGATTTTAGCACACATTTCAAGTTATCTACCAAATGAATGGTTGGTTCATAGACTTGTTTGTAAATATTGGTCTGATATGTCTATTTATTACTATTTAAAATTGAAAATGGTTTCTACACGTTTTGTTTCACTTTCGGATATGGAAAAATTTTGTAATAGTCAAATAGTATTACAAATTTGTAAATGTAGTTTTAATAATGTAAATACTGAAATGTTAAAAACTATTTTTAATTGTAAATTATTTACAAAATTGGAAAAATTATATTTAAGTGGTGATTTTAGTTTAAAAGTATTGGAAAAATTAATTATTTCTCCAAATTCAATTATTAAACAATTAAAAAAATTTGAAATTGATTTACCAAATATTAAAAGTAGAATTAAATTGAACAAGGTTTATAAAAAATGTGCCAAACAAACCAATAATCCAATTTTTAACTATTTAATTTATTTATATAATAAGGATATTACATTTTTGGAAAAATCAGCAGAATTAAATTATTTTCCTGCCATAAAGAAAATGAAAAAATTAAACAAAAATTCATCAGAAATGAAAGAAAAATGGCTTTTAAAAGGAGCTGAATTAGGAAATAGTAAATATCAACATAAACTCGCTAGACATTATAGACTTAATGAAGAGTTCAAAAAAGCAACAGATTGGTATTTCAAATCTGCTGGAAATGGAAATTGTTTAGCTCAATATTGGATTGGTATTTATTACTATTCTGGTGAATATTATGAAAAAGATTTAAAACTTGGACTTGAATGGTTGTTAAAATCAGCCAAACAAAACTATTGCTTTGCACAATATGGAGTAGCTTACATGTATTGTGTTGGTGTTGGTACATTGCCAAATATGGAAGAATCACTAAAATGGTTAATCAAATCATACCTAAATGATCACAAATTGACATGTGTAGGAAGAAGTATTGTTGAATTTTTACAATATTTTGAATTATTAAATCATTTACCATCAGAAATAAGTAACTTGATTCCAAACATGAAACAAAAGTATGGAAATAATTTTGATATTTTTAAAATTGAATCAACAAAGACATGTAAAATATGTGATCAAACATGTTCAGGATTTTATCAATCAACAGTGGATGGTTATGATTCATTTGATATTTGTGACGATTGCTGTGATTCTAGCAATTTGGAGAATGAATTTAAAACTGAAATTGGTGAGAGATCTCTTTTTACAACTCATTTTCTTGCTAATTTTATTCCATTAATTGAATTTTGCAAAGAAAGAAATCATAATATTAATTGTTCACAACAATTTGAAATAATTATTTCATCTTTAAAAGCGTGTGTAATAGAAAGTTACTAAAATTGTAAATAAACTATTTTAGTCATAGTTGATATTTGTTTGCCAATCAATTTATATGAAAAATTAATATTATTGGATGTGACACGTTTCGATCGTGCGACCAGGGGCCTGGGATCTGTCCCAGAGTCTAGCTGTTTTTTAATCAAGTTTTATTCCCATCCATCTCCCATCCACTTCACTTGATACACAGCTTGGACTAGTTTTCCTTGCTCTTCCAACTGAGCTACACATCCATTTTCAATCATGAATAACGTATTCGAAAGAACTAGTTGTTTGAGCAGATTTTAATTCGATTGCATTTTGGTTTGCTAAAATTCTTATCAATAATCTAGATTATTAAAAAAATGCATTTGATTTTTAATAGTGAGCACAATCTGTGTTTGATGAAGGAGTAACAAGGAATAAGGCTTTTCTCATTTGATGATGCTGTTGAAATCGGAAAACTGTAAAGTAACAGTAGATGTCGTAATACTCGGTACCAAATAATTACCAGTTCTGAGAAATAATATTTTCATCAATTATTTCACAGTAATTTCATAAAGCCTTTTGAAAAATTCGTAATCAGATCTGATAATCAACTGTTGAAGGTTTCATACCGTATTTTGACTACCATCTTTCAAAGTAGCTTTCCAAATCAATCGAATGACAGCATTCCAGCACGCATCAATTAAAATCTTTCGAATAGAAAAAAAAGTAAGTGTTAATAGCCGCTCCATTCCTCTCATCATTATCACAACAACAACTATTACTATTAAACCATATAACGAATGGTTGATTCATATTACTCTTCTCCACTTCATCATATAACACCACTCCAATATACAAATATATTTATAATTATTAATTCAACACCTAAACTATACTATAGTCCAAAATGTTAGGATATCTTGCATTGTCTGCACTAGTTGCACTTCCATGTTATGCCTATTATTATTGGTTAAATAATATTAAACCATTCTTTGATGCTCAAGTCAAATTGGAAAATTCTAAACTTGGACAAGTTTCAGATAAGAAAAAGAAAGGTACATGTATTATTATTGGTGGTAGTATTGGTGGTATTACAACTGCACTCAATGCTTGTTTCCATTTTGAAAATGTTATTTTATTTGAAAAGAAGAGATATGAAACTAACAAGGTATGTTAAATATTGTAATTTAATATTTAATATTAAATATTATTGTAATAGTCAACTGCTCCACAAGGAACTCAAACTCACATTTTTTTATTGAGATGTATTACAATTTTCAAGAAATTATTTGGTGGTTATTTAAATATTGATTTTATTAATGAAATTGAAAAGATGGGAGCTTTTAAAATTTTAATTGAAAATACAGATTATGCTGCCATTGATGGTAAATCTGATAAATTATGTGGTTTAATTGAAGGTCAAACTATTTGTCCACCTGGTTATCAAATGACAAGATATCAAATTGAATCTTATATTAGAGATTTAATTATGAATATTAATAAGAATTCTTCATCATTAATTGGAAAATCATCTACTTCAACTAATGTCAACACCAATAATAATAGTAATAGTAATAATAGTAGTAATAATAGTAGTACTATTGATGAAAATTCATCACCATTGGGTAAAATTCAATTCAGAGATGATCAAACAGTTAGTGGTTTAATATTTGAAAAGGTTCAAACACAAGATTCTAAAATTATTCATCGTGTTAAAGGTGTTAAATTACAAGAAGGTGAACAAGTTTATGGAGATTTAGTAATTGATTGTTCAGGTTTAACAACTCAAACACCAATTTGGGTTGAAGAAGAATTTTCCAAAGATTCTAATAGAAAATTTGAAATGGAAAAGAGTAAGATTATTCTCACAACAACCTACACTTCAGCAATTTACAAATTGAAAGATCCAAATATGCAAGATGGATTCTTTAAAAAAGATGGTAAAACACCTGTTTGGGCATATATTGGTAATGTTGGTTTTCCAACTAAAAGTGGTATGATTTACTATAGAGTTTCACAAGATAAGGGAATGTTTATTATTGGTGAAACTGGTAGTAAAAATCCAGAATGTGTTAAAATTAAGAATCATGAAGATTGTATTGATTATTTAAGTAAGGTTTCACCTGATATTTCAGAAAAGACTAAATTATTCTTTGAACATTGTGATTTAGAACAAGGTCCAGTTATTGATTGGTCAAATTATAAGAAGGATGGAACTGTTTTAAATCATTGGGAAAAGATTACACAATATAAGGATGAAAATGGAAATCAACATGTTCTTGAAAATTTCCTTGCACTTGGTGATTCAGGTAAGCAATTTTATTAAGATTTATTAAGATTGATTCATTTACTAATTGACTAATTGATTAATTCATTAACTAATTGCAAATAGTTGGATCATTAAATCCTGTCTATGGACAAGGTGTTACATGTATGACAGAATGTCAATTAATTTTAGATGAAATTTTAAGAAGAGATGTTTCTACAATTGATTACAAAACATTTGAAGAGTTCCAAACACGTGTTTATAGAATTTATATTCCACCATATATTATGGCAACAATGGTTGATTTACAATTAGATGCTAAAGGTGGTAATTGGTGGTTTAAGAAATTCTTATTACCAATTTTAGGACCAAATGTTAAGAGAACTATTTTAGCATCTAAAATTGATCCATTTGTTAGATGTCATTTCAACAAAGTACAAGGAATGTGTGAAGGTTATTTATATCAAATGTTTGATAGAAAATATCAATCTAGAACTAAAAATCCACAACCAAATTGGTAGTACTACCAATACTTTTTATTAAATTATTCATTAATACTATTAGTTTCATAATATTGTACAATACAAGGATATCCACCATGGGAATGTTTTATGGGAAATATTATTAATCCAAGTAAGGAAGCAAGCTGAGATAGGTACTCTTCAATTCTACAGCGCTCATTCCAGATGTTGAAATGGTTCCTCTACCAATCTTTGCAATTCTATTCATCAATTCAAAATTAATTGAACTACCCAAATTAATGACATGAACTGTTAAATCTGGATATCTTAACATTAAGCCTTCCAAGTAGGCAGGTGCTCCGTCGTCGTGCCAAGCACCATCTGTCATAAAGAAAACTATTGGTTTGAATTCCTCGTTATTACTCGATTTGAGAACTTGTTCGACAGTTTCGAATACTTTTAAAAAGTTGTTGCCACCGTCGGCATTATATTTCATCATGTAATCAGAAACAAGTGATGGAGTTGCAGGTTTTTTATCATAAATAATGATTGAATCATGATTATGAAGAATACACGATGAAATATCTGAAGTTTCTTTTCTTGTTTCTAAAAAGGCATAACATGCTTCATAAAGTGCTCCTACTCTGTTATTATGAGAGGTCTAATTGAATATTAGTAAAAAACATCATGGAAGAATACTTACTTTAAGTAAACTCATTGTTGGTAAAGCATCTCTTGCCCACATTGATCCTGAAACATCATTTGCAAAAATTCTTTTAACAGTTAGAAATTGTAAACTTCAATATAACATTCTATACTTACAAATGGTGAGGTTGAACTGGTGGAGTGTCAGCAATACTTTCACCATGTGAAAATAATTCACCATCATACTTAATTAATGCACTATACTCAATTCCAGTATTCTTTTCAATGGCAGTAACTCTAGTTTCTGATCTACCAAAATACATTGTAACTTTCACTATTCTATCCATGCCACCTGTCATATCTGTCATATGTACTTGAATTTCACCAATCTTATGACATTTAGTTTCGTCAACTTTTGTAATTGATTTCAATTTAGTGCTGTAGATGATTATTTTCATAGCTTGTTGATTAGCTCTTTGAACTTTGTATTCTCTTGAAATTCCTTGATCAACTTCAAGTTCTTGATTAGCAATTACAAAAGTATCGAATATTTCTTCACTTCCTTTTTGAGCTTTAACTCCATAAGTCATTCTCATTCTACGTGTTGAAATTAATGAATCATCAATACCTAATAATGCAGCACCATCAACAACAGCTTCAGCAGGTTCATTTGGAATTACAATTCCCTTAACTTGTGAAGAGAAATTGTCAATTAGAAAGTTTTGAACTACTTTGGAAGCACCAAAACCACCAACTATGAAAATATAATCAACCATTTTACCAGTCTCTGATTGGATTGTTTCTAATTGCTTTTCAACAAGATTTCTTGTTTTTTCTAATGAATCTTGATAAATTGTTTGTAAAGCTTCACTTGTAATTTTGAGTTGACCTCTTTTAGCTCTGAATTTATCACTTTTAACATTGGCACTTTCTAAAAAACTACTTAATTGACCAGGCATATCAACATTAATATCTTTTGTTAAATCTGTTGTTGTAACTTTTGTTCTTTCCCAAATCTTTAAAATGTCCAAATAAGTTTGGCCATACTTTTTCCTTAAGGTTTCAACAAATTTCTTACCAAAACATTCTTCCAAATAAATAATAAAAGCATCATCTAAATATGTAGAACCACATGCATCACCAGATCCTTCAGCTAATTCTCTCAATCTTGCCTTTTCAAATTTATGACATGTCAAGTCAACTGTACCACCACCAAGATCACAAACAAGGAATGATTCGCCCTCTCTCAATGGTTTACCTTTAGAAGCTTGATATTCCATACAATAAGCAGCAGCTCCTTCTGGTTCAAGAATAATCTTAAAATCATCAGAAGATGCTTCAGGTGTCTTTGTTAAACCAGCAGTGTAAGCAGCTAATCTCATATCTGATTTTTGTTCATCTTTCCAAATGGCTGGAACTGTTAAACACCAAGTAACTTCATCAAGATTCAATTTAGATCCCAATGATTTCTCAACAGTTGGCTTAATCTGATCATGGAATAATAATTTCAAATAGTCAACTATCAATTCACCAACATTCTTTTCAAAAACACCAGTTGTATCCTTCACCATACCAGATGGATTATTGAATAATCCCATTTTGAATGTCTTGAAATGATAATACTTGCTATTTTGTGCTGGAATCTCTTCACCACCTTCTTCATCTTCATCAGATTCACTCTCATCTTCAAATTCTCTTGACAACATGTCAAGTGAAGTGTAACCCCAAGCAACAGGTTTTCTTGTATCACTCTTTTCATAAAGTAATTGAGTGAGAGTCTTTGGGAATGAAACTCCACTTGGTGCATCTTTCCATGAGGTATTCTTAACTCGAGTCTTTTTCACATCATTGGTGAGTGAATAACAGAAACCAGTTCTTGATGTACCAAAATCAATGGAAATGACAACTTTCTTCTTGTTGAGGGAACCTGAACGAACAGGAACAGTTGATGATGACATTTTTTTTGTGTGTTAATGGAACAGAATAAACTGATGAGAAATGAGAAATCGTACGTCATACGGAATTCTGATCGGTAAGTTTGACAAGTTTTACAATGAATCACGATTCGAGAGTGACTACAGTTCAAAAAAAGCTTTCTACAGTTTTGATAAACGAAAAAGATCAGATTGTAATAATGATATTGAGGTTATATTTCGCTCATACTAATAAATATTAAGATTTTTGTGAATGGAATTTCAACTATTTATTTTAGGGCAAGTGAGTTTGCTTCAAAATCTCTCTTAATTTCCTTAACTTCACCTTGTGCATTTTCAACAGTAATCATTAATTCTGATTTACCAAAGAAGAATTTAATAAAAACTCTTCTATCTGCCTCCTTTGATGAATCTCTAAAAGGAATTGTAATTGTTTCCTCTTTAGAAACTAGTGGTGAATCAATATAAGGAATTGCTTCTCTTCTCTTAATAGATGAATAGAGAACAACATCAATTTGAGTAGCACCTGGTAAACATTCATATTCTCTAACAATTTCTCTATCAATTTCAACTTCTTCACGTTGTTCAACAAAAACATCCAACACGTCAACTGCCATATGTTTACCATTAATGACCTTGTACTTGCTTTCAGCATGATGCCCTTCTTCAAATTCTTCCATGACACCAACACCATATGATAACTTTGATTTTCTTGAACGAATGATGGATCCTTAGCAAGTAATGCACCTCCTTCCATGACAGCTGTCGAACAGAAAAGTGGAATTAAAATTTCCTTAAATTTCTTTTCAAATCTTTCCTTAATACGATTTTGGAAATAACCATTATCTCCTAAACCACCAACAATAAATAAGTGATCCATCTTTCTACTTGGATAATCTTCTTCATAATCTCTATAAACTTCATCAATCAATTTGAGTGCTTTTGACACTTGACTGTCAAATATTCTTTTCATTTGTTCATCTGTTAATGCAATCTTGGTAGATCTTGATTTGTAAATTGAACTATTAGGTTTTGCTTTTTTAAACATTGGAGATGTGTCAAATGTCAATTTCTTGTCAACTGTCAAAGTACCTCTCTTAACATCTTCCCAAATTGATAATATCTTGACAAGAGTTTCTGGATTTTTCTCTGTAAATTCTTTGAAATTATCACAATTTTCTTCTAAAATCTTAATAAATTCTCTATCAATAAATGTAGAACCACATAGCTCTGCCTTTTGAACTGCCAACTCTTTCAATTTACCATTTTCAAGCATATGACAACTGACTGTTACAGAATTTAAATGTTAAATCAAGAATTTCTCAAACTTACCATCTACAGTACCACCACCAGCATCAACTACCATAAAAGTTTCACCATTTGTAAGTGGTTTAGATTTAGCCTTATGTTTCATACAGAACATGGTAGCAGCATCTGGTTCAGAAATGATAATCAAATCACTCTCATCACAATTTTCCTTATCTATAATCTTTGCCTTACATGCCACTTTCCTCATTAGGGATTTTTGATGTTCTGAATAGTTGGCGGGAACTGTAATGCACCAACGAACATCAGTTTTCTTAACAGAGCTATCGTTATTCTTTAAACTCTTCATGATAAAATCTGTGAATAACATGGATAAGTAATCTGCCATCACATCAAGTAAAGATTTGGTTGTTCCATCATTGGAAATTACTATTTCTGGAATTGAAATTTCCTTCTCATCTTTTGTTGCTTCCATGAATTGAATTTTTAAATCTCTGATAAATTTTCTATCTTTTAGTGGAGTTGCTGATTTTTTTGATGGAGCAGTTGAAGTTGATCCATGAGATTCTTCACTTTCACTATCTGAATCTCTATCCGAATCTTCACCGGAATCTTCATCTGAATCTTCGTCATCATTTTCAAAGAACATTGTCTTTCTAGCAGTATAACCAATACTATGTCTCTTACCATCTTCATATAAAATACATGACATATTCTTATTGTAAACTACGTTAGGGGAGTCTGGATAAGTTTTGAGAGTGAAAATTTTATCTTCATCCTTTACGAAGAGAATTGAACTGCCAGAACCTGAAGATCCAAAGTCAATGCAAACGACAAAGTTTTTACCTGCTTGTGGTTTGATGAGGGTGCTGGTGCTCATATTTTTTTTGTTTTTTGAGAATTGATAATTAGAAACTTTGACATGACGTGTTGAAATGGACACTTCCCATGTCAAATTAAGTCATATTACAATTTTCAATTCCGTAAATTCCGTCAACTACAATTGTGTAGAAAGTTAATGCAGATTTAGTGTGATGATCAAAATTTACAGTAATTTTTTCAATATTTTTAAATATTTTGTAATATTTGTAAATATTTATTTGTGTTTTGTTAATTTTGTTGTAACAACTGCTTGTTCAAAAACACTTCTTGATCCCTTCAACATTAAACAAGGATAAATGCAAGTATCAATTACAATTTTCTTATCAGCATTTCTTGATCTTTGTTCTAAAGTATTGAAATCTGATTTTGGTTTATACCAAACGAAACCAATATTTTGCTCATTTCTCAAGATCATTGCTAGCATTGAAATTGAACTTGTTGACATTGTGTCAATTTCATTTTGAATTTGAATTCTTTCTTCATCTTTACAATTTTCAATAAAATTACTAAAACTGGCAAATTGTTCCTTAATTTGATTCATTAATCCAACTGAAGTATGATAAATAACAAGCTTTCTCATTTCAATATCTGATTTCAATAATTCACCAATGAGCTTTCTATCACTGCTGTCAACTTGTTTTGTTTCACACACAAATTTCATAACAGTCTCTTCTAATTTCTCAAAGAGTGTCTTGGCTATAATAATTTCCAATTGTTCTTGTTCATCTTCTGTCAAATTGTCTTCCAAGGTTGTTGTCAAAGTGTCAATACTTGATTTTGATTGAAGATACAAATCTCTAATTTGTTTAGGACTTTCATCTGAGAAATCATTGACAACAAGTGCTGGATCATTTTGAGCTTTGATTAAAATAATGTCAGCTTTCAACTTTTCAATTTCTTGTTCTTTGGTTTGGGACAAGTTTATGAAATTCTCTCTTTCTTCAGTCAATGCTGAATGTAATTGAGTGGAATAAGAAATTTGTTGATCTCTTGATTGTTTTACACTTTTCAATTCTAATTCAAATTTGTTCTTCTCTTGCTTCCACTCAGTGATTGCTTGATTGAATTGAAATTTACAAGATTGTAATTCAGTGTTGAGATTTTGAACAGTGGAATTGTACTGCTTGTCGAGTTCTTGTAATTTCTTGTTCAATTCTTGTGCTTTTGCTTGATATTGAGAGGAAATATATTCGCAATTTTGTTTTTCAAGTGTTAATTTTTCAAGTTTCGGGTTTAAAATTTTAAATTCTTGGAGTAAAGTTGTGTTTCTAGTTTGCAAATTGGTGTTATTTGTTTCTAATGTTATAATTTTGTTTCGCTGGCTTTCTACCTCTTTCTTTTGGTATTCAATTTGTTCCTTTGCCGCCTTCAACTCCTTCTTTATTTCTTCTTTATTGTCATCACTGAAAAACCCAAAGAATCCCATTTTTTTGATTATTTGTTTGATAGTTAAACATTTGACAAGTGAATGATGACTCGTCAATTCACAGAACGGAACACGGAATGCAGGTTTCAAAATTACATTACAACTCGTCAAATTTTCGTACGTCTTTAAAAAAAATGACAAACGAATCCAATTCAAATAAACCATCATCCACCATCAAACCCCAACAACAACCAACAAGTGATGTTCCACCCCCAACACAAGAAGTAGATCCCTCCCATTATCAAAAAAGAATTTCACAACTTCAAACTCAACTCAAGTCAATTGAAGAGGCCTTTAATAAAGAAAAGCTAACAACCTCCAATCTGCAAAGTAATTGGGACCAGGAAAAGAATGTAGCACAAATCCTCCAACACGAACTTGACAAGGTTAAACAAGATTTAGAGAGTCAAAGAAAACAAGTTTCTATTCTCCAAAGTAATCTTGATAAGGAAAAAAACAAAGTTAACCACATCCAGGAAGAGTCAGAAAAGCATACCAAGGAAGTTGACAGATTAAGAGACATATTAGACACTGTACAAGTTGATAAGAAACTTGTTGAATTCCTTAAATCAATCTCATTAGAAAAATCCCAAAATCAAGATGAAAGAATTAAAAAATTAACCAAAGAAAGCAATGAAGCAAGAGATAATGAGAAGAAATTAAAGAAAGAAAATGATGATTTGCAGAACCGTGAAAAGCAATTGGTTAGTGAAAAAGATCAAAAGATTACTGAATTGAATACAAAGAAAAAAGAATTTACAGATCTCAAGAAGGAAAAGGACACTTTAGAAAAGAATTTCAACAAATTGAGAAGTGAACATGATGAAACTAAACAAAAGTTGAAGACTGAACAAGACAGCCACAAAAATACAACCAAAAAGCTTGAAGATTTGAGAAGTGATAATAAGGATCTTAAAAATGACACACTTGAACTCCAGGCAAACCTTCAATCTCTTGAAAGTAAAATCTCAAATCTGGAAAAGGATAAAAACAGAATGAGAACCGAAGCAAGTGAAAACCAATCAAGATTTGAGAAAGAAAAAGAAGCACTAATCGAACTGAAAAATGGTTTAGAATCAAAGATTGCTCAACTTGAAGATAATTTTAGAATTGTCAAAGCAGAACATGATCCAGCTCTTGAGATGAACAATTTCTCCGACAATACCACCAAGTCAATTAAGGATGCTTATTTTGAAATTAAGAATTCATTGGGTTCTCTTTGTGAAGAAATGAGTGAAAATCTTAATGGAGATGATGTAGCACAAGATTTTGAATGTGAAATTGAAATGGAATTAGCCAAATACCTCTTTTCACCAGCTCAAGACGACAATAAGGGCAAATCATTACAACACAGATTGAAAGACAAGAAATTAGGTTATGGATGCAAGCCATTGGAAGATTCAGATAAGAAAAAACTACTCAAAAGCTGCCACAATGAGATTTTCACCTCCATTGAACACGTTTTCAACAAATTCAAAGTTGAGAATCCTGAGCATATTTGTAGAGATCGGGAAGTTAGTAATCTAACCTCAGAATTACTTGATAAGGCAATTGAACTCTACATGAAAATGTTTACCAATTCAAAAAAGTTGGAATTCGTTTGGTATAAAGCAAAGGACAATTTTAATCCATACGAACAAGATGCAAGAAATAACACAACCATTCCAAAGATTCAGTGCACAGTCTTTCCATCCCTAATGCAGTTGCAATCGAGAAGTATTTATGAGAAGGCAAAAGTAATTGTCAGAGTGTCAAAAAAGAATTAAAAGTTTAGTTTAAAAAAAATGTTGAAAAAGAAACTTGAGAAGAAAGTAATCTCGTCAATTTCAAGTGATAATTTAGAGCAATTCATTTCATTAGCTGAATCCTTGTCCGATTTTTCAAAAACTCTTGTTTCGAACAAAACTCTATTAGAAGAATCAATTTCTAATAATTCAACAAGAATTACAAAATACTTGTTAGAAGAAAAGAAGGTAAATCCAAGAATCGGAGTAGGTTTTATATCATCATATATTGTTAAATGTGTTTAGGTTCCATTGTATCATGCTTGTAGAAGTGGAAATGTTGAGATTGTCAAATATTTACTGTCACTTGTCAATGTCAATGAAGTAAGTATGATTTGAAGCAAAATGAATACTTATTAGCTTGTTATTCAAGACATTTTGTGGTGTAGAATCAGAACAAACTTGTTTGTTTATTGCATGTTATGATGGTCATCTTGAAATTGTGAAATTATTATTGGAATCAAATGAATTGGATGTTAATAAGGGTGTAAGTAACTTGTTAATGATGAGTATACATTTATTGAATTATTCAGAATGTAAGTTTGATATTTAATTAATTGAGTTTTAAGATTAAAGATGGTAAGTATTAATTTGCAAGTTTTTATTTTACCAATTTTGGAAGGTTAAAACACCTTTGCAAGTTGCTTGCGAAAGAGATAAAATTGAAATTGTGAAAATTATTATTAGAACATCCTAATATCAAAATATCAATAGCATTGAAATGTGGCGGGAAATCCATAAAAACGATTCAAAAGGAAATGAAATCTGAAAAAAGAAATAAGACTAATGTGGAAACAAAAGAAATTAATGTAGAAGTGAGTCAAGCATCTACTAGCACATCTCCAATAGAAATTAAATTCATTCATTTTGCATCAATATTTACAGAGCTTTCCCAATTAGGTTTCGAATACAAAAATAGGAAAAATCAATTGGAAACTATAAGATTTACCACTGATAGACTTATTAGAAATATCATAATTAACGAATATGACATGAAAAAGTTTACAGATATTAAGAATCTTCTCAGCCCTATCCAAATTAATTCAAAATCGATTTATTCATCACAAAATCCTCAAGATTTAATTGAATTTCGAAGCAAATTTCAAATCCATGAATCAATGAATAATCAAATTAAGAAAAGTGATTATGGAAATTTTCTTATTGAATTTGTAAAGAGTTTGAGTGAAATTTCTAAAGAAATTAATGAATTTTTGAATGGTGGAGAAGAAATTCCATGTAATGAAATATCGAATTATGAAGAATTGGAATTAACATTTGAAGAATATTCGACTAATTTGGAGAAATGGATTAATACATGTAATAAGCAATTGAGTGGAGTTGCAAATTTTCTTTCAAATTTTTCAAGTAATATTTCAACACTTGAATTTTCAGAAATAAGCAATGATACAAATGATATTGGAGATTCCATTTCAAAATTATTTTCCTTATTGAAAGAAAATCCAAATTTGGAATTGTATCATTTATTGAAAAAGAAATTGAAAGGATATTGCTACTTTATTGATGATATGAAAAATAATTGCCTTGATTTTATCAATAATATTACTACCATCTGTAATGAATTTAAAAATATGCAATTAACTTTAACAATAATTTCTAAATTTGATATTTCTAAATATGGAATTAATTACAAATTAATGAGTGAGAACATTGAAGCACGCAAAAGATCAATTGAAATTGAGAAAAAATTGTGGGAAACAAACAACTCAACATCAACTGCGCCCTGTCTAAAAATTATGGAACAAGAAACTGAACTCGAAACTCTTCAAATTAACAGAAATGATATTCGAAACAAATCAATTACACTCTATCGATCAGGATTCTATGATTTACTATCAGAAATTATAGGAATTCAAGATGTAAGCACTTTGGAATTGACTACAATTAGTGAAACTGCATTTCTGAATTATATGCTTATTGAGGCAGTTGATAAGAATTCGAATATTTTCTATCGTGTTAAACAATATTCATTGGATAAAATTGAAATGGTAATTGAACAAGTTGAAATTCTAGAGAAAATCAAACATTCAAATATTGCAGAATTAATTGGATTTTATCTTTGTCAAGATAAACTTTGTATTGTTATGCCATATTACTCAATTGGAACATTGAAAGATTTTTCATCCATTAGATCAGGATGGGAAGATATTTGGTTTCAGATTCTTTCAGCCATTCATCATTTTCATACCTATTCATTTGTTCATGGAAATATTAGAGCTGCGAATGTGTATGTGAAAATTATTGAAGATGAACAAGTTAAATTAATATTGGATGGATTTGATAATGTTGTGAAAATAGAGGAAAAGGGAAACAAATTACCATTCCAGAAAGAAATGTTTTGTTTCGTGAAAATGGTAATTGACATCATGTCAATGGAACGACTCGATGAATATTCATCTCTTTTGAAAACGCTAATGGACTCAATTAATATTCGTGAAGAAATTTGTACTTTATCTGCATCTGAGTTATTAAGACATGAATTCTTTCGTGGGACAAGAAGAAAGGAAACGAAACAAAAGCCTTCCTATTGGAAATCAAATCAAAATAACATGTCAATTATAGATGTTACCGCTGAATTAAAAGAGGATATTCAAGATTTATTGGATAAGACATGTGTAACAATTACATTAGGAAAGAAACGAAACCATGAAAAAGATTCATTTCCATATAACAAGTTACAAGTTCTAAAAGTGGAAAGAATTGAGAATTTATCACTTTATGAAATGTATCTATCAAAGAAGAAACACCTAATTTCCTATAAGGATAAAAAGAAGGTAATGGATATACCAATTAGAAATGATTTTGTTGACGAAATGTGTGAATTAGATTCCAATGTGAATGAAGTTTATTTATGGCATGGAACAACAGAAGTAGTCAAGTCAATCATTTCAGAACACGGCTTTGATGAAAGATTGAGTGCTTTGAGTGGTTTGTTTGGAGCTGGAATATACTTTGCTGATTGCTGTAGTAAGAGTGATCAATATTGTGTTTCGAATAAGGATGGTGAGTGTTTTATATTTCTCAGTAGAGTTCTGTTAGGTCAGATGGTTTTCAAAACAAGGGAAAAGATGAGAAATGAAAGAAGACCACCTGTCATTGAAAACTCAAATGGAAGAGTTTATGACAGTGTTATTGGAAGATCCAAGTCGGTATCACAACACACCTACAATGAATATATTATCTATGATAGGAATCAATGCTATCCTGAATATTTAATTACATACAAGAGAGTTTTAATATAAATATTGATATAGGTAATAATTGTTATTTTTTCCTTTTTTGGGTAGTTTCAACAATTCCTTTTTCGTAGACTGTTTTGGTGAATGTGTCCATGAGAGCAGGTTTGAAAACATTAGTGACTACAATGTTACTGGTTGCATTTCTTGAATCGTACCATTCAGGATTGTAGAGAGATCCAGTTGAAGCCCAAACCAATTCAAGCTTCTTATCAATGAGAAACATGTTACAATAGAATTTCACGAGTTTGGTTATAAATTCTCTGGCAGCTTGTTGTAATTTCTTGTTCTTTCCAATTTCTTCCATTTTTGCAATTGTCTGGACGAGGGTTTCAATAAGGCGGTTTCTTTCTGATTCTTCATTTGTAAGTTTCTTGCCAATTAGTTCGAAATTCATTTCAGAATAGGTTTCTTCAATGAGTTTACGGACTGTTTTGAATGCAAATGCAACAATTTTTAAATCAAAATCAAATTCCTGATCTTCACTTAATGAATGTTCTTCAACTACTCTTCCCACAAAAGAATTCAAATCGTGTGATTTCAAAGTGACATATTCATCATGTATCTTTTTGACTGTGTTATCAGAAAAGTCATTCATCAGCAAGGCAGGATCATTTCGAGTTTTGTAAATTGAAATTTGATCATTTAGTTGATCTCTTTCTTTTGTTAACTCGGACACTTGTTTCAAGAACGATTCCTTTTCATAAAGGTACTTTCCATTCAAGGTAGCCAATTCTTCACGTACCTTCTCTTCTTTCCTGGTGATTTCTTTAATATTCTCTTCATTATAATAGTGCTGTTCAACAAAAGCATCTTTGGTTTTTTTGCATTCTCTTCTGCTTTTTTTAATTTCCTCTTGACGTCCTCATAATCATCAATTACTTCATCAAGCTTCTCGTTTAACTTTTTGTACTCATTGTCAGAGTTTCCTTGTTTGTTGTGCTCTTGTTGTTTTTGCATCAATGAAGGAATAGATTCAAGAAATTTAATATAGCGTTGATCAACTGTTAGAGCCAACAACTTTTGGATTAGGTTTTGATTTTCCTTCTCAAGTGCGTTTATCTTGTGCTCTGTGTAGGTTGAAACTAATTCACAAAACCAATCTTGTTGTTGGAGAGTGGATTTTTCATCTTCGGATGGGTTTTTTATGTTGATTGTTTCTGGAAGAGTTTTTTCAGATGTTGATTTACGCATTTTTTGTTGACTCGTCAATTCACTTTTGACACAGGAATGCCATGGTAGAATTTTTATCAATTTGATTTGTCCTTCTCCTCAAAATTTGGATTCAAAGAATAGCACAAAGACTGGACCCACTCTAATGGAATGATGGTATCACTTCTCAAGAATGATTCCATCAAAATAAATATTAATTTGGTTTGGAATCTTTAGGGGCCCAAATATTTTAGCAGTGGTTTTTTTTTAAAATTAGAGAGCTTTTTGAGTTGTTTCAACACCCTTACTAAAGATTCCAAACCAAATTAACATCTATTTTGCTTCCACAGAGCACTGGGAAGAAATCACAATGTTTGCAGAATGACTTTTTGGGAGCACTCCAAAAAACAAAACCGTGAATTTAAAAGAATTCTAAGATCATGAACATTATGGCTTGCGAAGTTAAATCATGATATTTCCATATCTCAATTAATCGTAATATTCTCTGGTAAAATGGCAATTATAGAGTTTCAAATTATTAATAAAAAGTTTATACTAATTCAATCATTTCTGTTGGTGGCATATTTACAACAGCAGTTATTACAGGTGTTTGACTCTCCTTACTACAAACATATAATTTCATTGTTTCTGGGGCAACTAAAGGATCAAGCATGGTTACTGCCTTACTAAATCTGTATACTGGTCCTGGAAGAAGAGGAGGAAGAAGCAATCTTCTTGCATCACCCTCCACCGAGTAAAGATCTTCATTAAAAACAAATAGAATGAATAACTGGGAAATTGACTTTTTGCCAGTATTCTGAACCTCAATATTAATCTTAAACTTTGGACCTAGTCCTTGCACTTGGGCCGTCAAGCGAATAGAGGATCCGGAAGTGTAAGATAATGGACCTTGGCCATCTGTCAAAATTTTAACATATGCCCTCGCAGTGTGAAGTCTAATTCTTGCCAAATCTTTTTGGAAAACATTATGCATTTCAGAGCAATAATCCACTTCTCTCTTTGTTTGTTCCAAATAAAGGAAAGTCTTGGAGGGTAAATCCAAAGGCTCTTCCTGTTCTGGTGGTGGACCAGTTTTGGATTTGCTCTCCAAACTTGCCTTTCTTGAGATAACTTTAAAATCAAGACCGCCATTTCTATAAGAAATGATTAAACTATTAACCTCAGATCCGTATATTCCATATCTGAGACTGGCAATATTTTCAAATAATTCAATCCTATTTACCAAATTTTTACCATTATAAATTCTCAATTCCTTGTTCTCCATAGCTACTATTATGCATTTCACACTACGTTGGCCTCTCATTTCAAGAACTTCCATGTCCTTAATATTAGATGGTAAATAGATAGAGTATTGTTTCTTTCCTCTTGTATTGTAGCAATGAATACTATTGTTCATAAGGCCAATAGCAAAAGTTTTGTCTATTTTTACAATAGAAACTGGATGAGATTCCAACTCAATAACCACGCCACTCACTTCTCCATTTTTAATGGTATATACATTTCCATTTCTACATGCTGCTGTAATTCTATAATCACTATCATAGTTACCAGCAATACAAAATTTTACAGGTGCTGAAGGCAATTGAACAGCTTTCATGATTTGTGATCCTTGGGGAGTTAAGATAAAAACTATTCCGCTCTCTGTACCGACAACTGGACATCCAATTGCGTCATCTCCTTCTCTGTCTTTTGGAAGAATTGATAGAGTTGTAATATTATTTGGACTCTCCAAGGCAAAATTTTTCCTGGTATCAATGAACGCCTTAATATCTTCATTTGATGTAAGAGAAAGAAGTTCGTAACTCCTTGTACTAAGAGTAATATTATGATCTCTAAGTCTTGCTAATTCAGCGTAACCAGTCTTGGCATCATATTTAGATTCCTTTAAATATTGCCAAATTTCCACTTCCTTTTCTTCTGTAGTCTTTGCCGGCATAGTAAACTTGTAGAATGGTTGTAGGTTTTTGTAATAGTAAATGTGATTACTACTTGCGACGACAATCATAGGTCTTTTAGGTGATGAGTAGTCAGTGTAGTAGGAAGCGAGTGCAATAGGTTCCTCCATTAAAACATTTTCGCTGATAATACCAGTACCTTTATAGACTCTCAATCTGTGAGCTTGTTTTGTCTTTTTACTTTCTAAGGGATTCTTACTTGCAGTAGCTACCACAAGTTTGTAGTCTCCATCACCATTAATATCAGAAAACATCATACATTGTGAAAGAGAGGTAACGGAAGCAAGAGGATCATACCAAGCTAAAGAAGAACAATTAATTCATATTCTTATACAATACAATACAAACCATTTATCCAGACATGATCTTCGGAACTTTGCTTGTTGTTTCCCGTTAAACTTTTTGATGAGGCTGAAGCAGAAAGAGAAGCCATTTTTTTGAAATATTTGTATTTGTATTGGCGCCAAAAAACTACAATAGAACTGCGGGGGAGAATGACAACTTTTGAACAAGGTTAACGATTAATTTATAAATGTATAAATTTTCTCTTTTATCACACAATTTTTCGTTCTTGGGAATGAACCATTCGATCTTACTTGAACAATTAAAATATTAAAAATTAGTTTTAAAATCAAATAAAAATGTTATTCTTCATCCTCCAGCGCAACTGTGCTCGTGCTCTGCAGTAAATTTACTCTGCTATTCACTCTTGAATAGTCCTCATCTTCTTCCAAAGATGGCGATACACTAGAATCTTCTGCTTGACCATCAATAACAACAGCCTTGTTTTCTTCATCCACTCTTCCTTCCTCCAATTCTACTTGTGTTGTCATCATCTTGTTGCTTGTTGTTGATTCATCTGCTGCTGTTGCTTCCAGTTCTACTGATGAAGATCCTTCTGATGTTTTTGTTGTTGCTCTATTGTAGGCAACCTCTGCTTCCTTCTCCCAATTAATTCTAAAACGAATGAACAATAACATGCCAACAAATACAGAGAAGAGAGCAATGGCTAATCCAGACCAAATACCAACAAGTCCCCAACCAGCAACAAAGGCTAATACAGCTCCAATAGGTAAACCAATAATCTTTAAATTTGCAGGAATTAGTAATAGTATTGTGTGAACAACTTACGTAATAAGCAATGAGAGTACTGGCAGCACCAACAATTTGCTTGCCGACACCTCTAATGGTAGCTCCAGCAATTGCTTGAACACCATCAAAGAATTGGAAGAGAGCACACAATGGGAAGATAATGGAAGCATTGTAAATAATATCAGCATCTTGTGTGTAAATTTGTGGAATCCACTCTCTACATATGGCCAATGTAGTTCCAGAACAGAACATGAATAATCCTGAGAAGACCATTGATGCATAAGATGTATATTTGGCTTTGATTGGTTCTCTACCACCCATATATTGTCCAATTTTGATGGCTGTTGCAGTAGCGATTGATAAAGGAACCATAAATGTCAAGGCACAAATATTAAGAACAATACTATGGGATGCCAATGCAGTTGGTCCTAAGAAGGAGGAAGTAATTGTTGATAACTCAAATCCCCAAACCTCAGCCTTCATATCAATATGTTTCAAATTTGTTTTGAGAATAGAATAATTACTTACTGCTAACATGACAGAACCTGGAAGAGCCAATTTCAAATATTCCTTAAATCCATCCCATTTAAAAACAGCCTTAATATCAATAAATCCTTTCCATGTTTCTTTCATATAACCTTTGAAATAAATAAATACAATGTACATGACCAACATGATATATCTTGTAATGGTTAATGCTACTGGAGCTCCTACAAATCCAAGAGAATCAAATCCAAATCCAAAAACTAATAACCAATTCAATCCAAAATTAATAATTACAGAAATAATCCAAATAATGACATTTGGCATTAAAATATTCTGAGCAATTAAATACAGAGACAATGCCTCACAAACCACAAATGGAATCATACCAGGTGTTAAAATTCTTAAATAATTTCCAACTAGATCAACCAAAACTTTTTCCTGATTCATCCAATAGAGAGAATAATTAGCAAAACACAATGCTACACAAATTGGAATTGAACACAATAGAATGGTAAGTAGGGATCGTGCTAAAACGTGACCAGCTCTAATGAAATTTTTAGCACCAACCGCCTGTGAAACGAGTGTATCTTGACCATGAATTAATCCAACAATTACAAATCCAAGACCTATTTTAGAAATAGTTGAAAATTAAAATGAAAATGTTAAATAAACATACAGAAAAAGAATGAATTTCCCAAAGATGCTGCTGCCATATACAATTCACCAACTTTATCCTTAGTAATGCCTGGAATTTCATTATCCTCCAAAGTAATATGTCCAATAAAAGACAAACTTTCCAAACCAAGTAATTGAAAACAAACATTCATCACAACAGCAGGCCAACATAATTTTAAAACTTGAATCAGCTCATTCTTTCCCATTTTCAAGTGATTTATAATTCTTTGCTTTCTAGTCATGCCATCAGGAATATTCACTTCATTACTAGTCACTTCATTCTGTATTTGATTATTAGAAATTGCTACTTGTGCATGATCAGTCTCATCATTCACACCTTGTGCATTCAAAGTACCTTCTTGTTCTGAATCTTCTACTACTTGCTTGGAATAATCATTAGCATGATGATGAGAATTAGTATTGCATGATTCATCCTCCTCCAATGCAAGTTTACGATGATGCATATTGTTATTGTCTACTTGTTGTTGTTGCATTGTACTACTAACAGCAGATGCTATAGTTGATGATTCCGAAGTTATTGCATCCTCTCCGGAGTTCGCATCAAGAAGGTCGTCCTTCTCTTCATTCTTGTTGCTGATTCTTTTCTTTACCATTTGAAAAGTAGATGCAAAGGTTTTGTTGAAGGCTTTTTTTTCAAAGAATTCAAAGGCTTGTGAAGTTTGTGAATTGGAATGAGATCCATTTCTAATAATATAACAAATTTATTGGTCTAGGGTTGCAAGATTGAGTCAGAGGTGGCTACCATTTTAGTTACAACAGATTTTTTGTGGAATGCAATTTTGAAATTCTTTTGTAATTGATATAATAGTTTAATAGTTGGTTGATATATTTACAATAAATAAAATGATATTTTCTATTTTTGGAAACTGAAACGTCTGCGAGGAATGTTTTCAAAGATGAGAGCAGAATGAATATCCTCGACATCATCTAAACCAATCATTTCTCTTCTATCTAAATCACTAATCGGTTGGTCAATTGACATTCTTACTGTATTTGGATTGTTTACAATGGTTGTTGTGTTGGTGGTGGTTGTTGTGGTTGAACGAGTACCACTTGTGTTGAATGGGAATTTCATGTTTGTGTTTTTTTTTCTTGTTGGAATGTTTTCTCTGGTTAAGAATGAAAGAATTTGAGGTTTCATCTGAAAAAGGAAAATACACATTTTTGGAAAGTGACAACAAGCTCAGTAGGATAATCCATAGAGCTTTTATGGAAAATTAACATAATTGATAAAAAAACCAAATGTATTATACAATAATTTTTTTAATTAAAATGTGTTAAATTTAGGTTCAAAGAGTCCAAAGTGAGTAGTGGTTCTTGGTGGCTTCTCATGTTCTTGAGAGGTCAACTGTTCAATAACAGCAGTATTCTGGGATTGGTATTGGTGAGCCTTAATTACAAGTTTGAAACCCTCCTCTAAACCAATGTTTTGAGTTGCACTGCAACCTTGAACCATCCAATTTGGATTTTTCAATCTATTCAATTCTAATTTTTCAACAATTTCTTTGATAGAGGCACTATTTGGTAAATCCATCTTGTTTGCAAATACCAAAATGGTACAATCCTTCAAATCATCTTCTGATCCAAGTCTTTGAATGCAATCACAAGCATCCTCAAATCTTTCTCTGTCACAAGCATCAACAACAAACATGACAATTGAGGTGTTGGAATAATAGTGTCTCCACAATGGGCGAATCTTATCTTGGCCACCAACATCCCAAACAGTTAAATTCTTTCCACAACTATTCACTGTTTCCACATTGAAACCAATTGTTGGAATCTTCACAAACATTCAAAAACTTGCAAAGCGACTAATTACTTACTGTTGTAATTCTTTCTCCTAATTTCATCATGTATAAGATGCAGGTCTTTCCTGAAGCATCCAATCCAAGCAATAAAACTCTCAAATCTCCAGAGTTATTACGATAAGCTGATCTTGGTGGTCTATTTTCATTGTAAACATGCCACTCATCACCCATAACATTTTCTTTCTTGAACATATTTTGGCTGAGCTTATCTCTAAGTTTGTCCAACAGTTCAGTATTTTCATGTTTTTTAGCTCCAAATATGAAAATATTGTAAAATAATAGGTTAAAAGCTTCTCTTTCGCAATCACTCCAATCGTTTGCTAATAAAAATTTGCATGCATCTTCAAGTCTACTAGTATCAGCTAAATACCATCCTACAAGAACGCTCAATAATACTTCAGTTTTCATTGATAAAAACTTGCTACCCAAAATTCCCATCAATGTTTCAGCATCCAATTCAGAAAAGGCAATCAATGATGCATCGGTTTTTAGGGCACCAATCATTTTAGCAAAAGTCTTCTTGTTGTTTGTAATATCAACATTGACATCATATCCATTTTCTGAGAATAAATAATCAATAATCATATCTTCTGAAGCTAATTGAAGTTCTTGCATCTTTATCCTGAAATCTTCTAAAAAGTTTGTGATAATTGGTTGGTCATTGTAAACTTTAGCAGCAACAACACTTGCTGGATTGAATCCAATAAATTCATAACACTTTTCAAATACTATCTTCTTGCCCTCATTTGAAATAGTTTTACATTTCTCAATAATAATCATGGCAATCATATCATTAACAATATTTGCAATTTCTACTAATAAACTTTCAACTTGATACTTGTCTGCTATTTTAATCAATTCTATTAATTGTTTCAAATTGATCAATCCAGCATCTTGTTGAGAGGAGAATTTAGATGATTCAACACCTAACTTTCCTTCATGAATAAATGTTAATACATGTTGTAAATATTCACCTTGACTCTCTTCAATCACAACTTCCGATGATGAAGACGAATCAATTAATTGTTTCAATACACTTGAATATTTACAAACAAGTTCCTTATCAACTTGTAAAGTATTTCCATTAATAATTAGCGAATAATTTCTATTGACTACAAATTCATCATCAAGATCAAATCGGAAAAACATTGAATTTTGAACACTTTTAACAAAAGCAGTATCAATGGCGTCCATTCCACCAACTTGAAGAGTTGTTGTAGGTCCGAATATCTTTTCTTTTGTTACAACGGATGGATCACAATACCAATGCGATCCCTTCACTTCTACAACTTGATCAAGATGTAAATTTGCTATAACAGCAGCACCATAATTAAGTTTTGGATTAATGTAGGGAGTGGTAGGGATGATTCTATTGTTGAGCATTTTTTTTAAAGTTCATCTCTATAATTTTTCATGATTTTTATTACATCGTTGAGTCCATGATGACAAGGATGATGAGGTGGAATTACTTGTTTACAATTTTCTGTTGTTCAACTCTATTCTTATCACTTTGAAATCTTTGTTTTTCAAACTCTTTTAAAATTATTAACATTGAGCTGTAGTTAGGTGCACATTTAATATATTAGTATAATCTTCAATTTGAAATAAAGAATCTCATCTTGGAAATGGTTTCTAAAATTACACAATTTCTGATATCCCATTCTTTCGCTCCATAGCAGTATTTTATTATTTACTATTCCAGCCAGCCAAAAGAAGATTCTTTTATTTAAAATGGTGCACAAAAAACCGCTCGAGTAATATTCGATTTTATTCATTTTGTACTTTTTTAAAAACCGTAGATTCATAATCCCAAAATTCAATCAAATTGCAAAAATCAAATCGATGGTAAATTGGAGAAATACAAAACACCACTCTGCTGCAGCACTATTTTTAATATTTGACAAACATTAGGCAAGTGGTACACCATAAAGGACTACACAAAAAAGCTGTTCAAGCCTTCCTTTTAAAATTTCCATAAAAGAGCAAAATTCGTTTCATTGCTTTGAAAACAATTCATAAAAAAAGCCAAAACTCATTCAACACACAACAACAACAACAATCAGATAACACACATAATTTTACTGCCACACAATGATGCTTTCCAACAATCAAGATATCAGCACTCATAGATATTTTGGAGATAATGATGATGAGGAAAATTCATCATCTTCACAATCACCTCCATCTACAAATCAACAACAGGATAATAATTACTTTTTCTCTTATGGACGTTCATCGTCATTGATTTCTCAACAAAATAATCATAAACATCATTCGAATCATCATTCGAATAGTCATCATACCTATAAAGTGTTAGTGAGTGGAGGAGGTTTTGCAGGTTTAGTCTTTTCCTATTATTTACTTCATTCATTGAGTCATAAACACAACAATTTACCAATCGAAATTACTATTGTAGAGAAGGCTTCAGTGTATAGGTAAGTTTCAAATAATTTATTCGAAAGTCCTATTATAATTTCAAACTATAGACAAGTAGGTGCCATCATAACACTAGAAGGAGAACAAGTTATAAGAGCTCTCAAAGAAATGAATCTAGAAGAAGAGCTCCATCAAATTGAAATTCCAAGATCCAAACAACATTTCTACACCAAGAATGGACGTCACGTAAGAAGTTTTGATGAATCTTCAGTTATTAAATATAAAGAAGAAGGTAGAAGATATGAAAGACATAAATTTCATGAGATTTTAATGAAGAGAATTAAACCATTAATAGTCCGACGAGATGGAAATTTAACCATTCTTTCCAATGCTAATTTACATTCGAATAGTTCAACACCTTCTTCAGATGATGAACTTTCCGATGATAAACATTTCAAGATGAATAGAGTAATTTACAGTATGAGACCAAGTTTATTTAACAAGGAAAAGATTGAAGTTACTCTAATGAATAAGAATGATTGGTTGCATTTACAATATCAAAAGGAACAACAAGAAAATATTCAAATGAAGAGATCAAGTTCAGTTTGTAGTGTTAATTCACCACTTAATACTAGAATTTTGAATGATATTTCAAATTTAGAAAGGAAGGATAGTCCTACTAATAGACTTTCAAAACTTCACAAGAGAAAGTCAACTGGTTCTTCAGGAGATTTGCAACAAATGGAAGAGGAAGCAATGAAAAAGAGCTCAACAACAACACCAGCAGAAATTGCAACACCAAACAGTGCAGGAAAGGAATCAGCAGGTTGGAGAAGATTTTTCCAAAAGAAGGAATCAAATGCTCAATCTCCATCACAAAAAACCAAGTCCGATAGTTCAAGTAACATTTTACTTGAAGGTAGTCCAATGTCTGCTCCATTGAATACTATCAATGATCCAAAGAGAACTTCAATGAATGATTTACTTGTAACTTTCAATGAAGGTGATTCGTTTGAGAGTTCAGTTTATCAATCGACAGAAGATCGTAAATTATATCAAATAGAAAGAGAAGAATATGATCTAGTGGTTGGGTCTGATGGTATTCACAGTCAAACTAGAGCACTAATCTTTGGTGATGAGAGCAATTTTAAACATTTTTTGGGAGTTGGATACTTTTGCTTTATTGTTGACATGATTTTGACAGAGGCAGATGAGCAACAAGTGAGTGAAAAGTATTGGAATAATGTTTATGGATCGGAGAAGAAGTCGACAGAATCTTTTGACCCAACACAAATTAGTGGAATTAAGGGATTAGAACCATTGACACCCGACAGAATTGCCAAAATGAAAGAAGTTTCTAAGAAACTTGCCGAGTTAATCAAAGATGGAGAATCTAGCTCAGTTTTGTTAAATCATGGACGTTATATGAATGTGCTGAGGTATGGTAACAAGCTTTCAGTATCATTGGTGTACAGACAACCAAAAGAAGAGGACATGTTGAAAGAAAGCTCAAGTTACACTGTCAGTAAGAGTAAATCATTTGTAGATGATGCACTTATTGATTCACCAAATGATAGCAAATCACCTTCAACTCATGAAAAGTGGAGAAAGAGATTTTCTCTATTTAGAAAACATACCGAATCTCCAATCAAGAATGACTTGGCTCAAGATCCATCTTCATCTGCTTCATCTTTAACAAATCATTTCTACTCATTCGACATTAACAAGTTTGAAGATCATCATGACAATGACGATCAAAGATCAGTTACTCACTCAAGTGACAGCTCTGAAGATCATGAGGAAGTAATGGAGGAAGAGGATGAGGAAATTGCTGAAGCTTTTATGGAAATGGTTAACGAGTCGATGGCCAACAGAGAATCAGCAAGCGTCCAAAACTTGGAAGAAAAATGTGTTACTCCAAACTCAAACAACAGCAGCAGTTCACCAACAAGCAATGACGAAAAGTCTCCAAATGAAAAATCAGAAAAGAAACAAAAGAAGAAAAAGGTTGAAAAGTCACACCACTCAAAGACTTTCTTTATTTCAGCTGAAGATAGAAAGAATTTCTTAAAGAACAAGTTTGATGATTGTGGATTCTTATTCCACGACATTATGGATCTCGTTTTTGATAGCAGAATCATTTACTATGACGATTTGGCTCAAATTAGAAATTTAGACAATTGGTACAAGGGCAAATGCGTACTAGTTGGTGATGCTTGTCAAGCTTGTACTCCATTGAGTGGTAAAGGTGGTGCTTTGGCCATTGTTGCTGCTAAAACTCTTGCTTTGGAATTGAGAAATGTTTTAGAAACCCATGCCTCGACAGAAGGTGAAGATAATTTACATACAATCCCATTGGAGAAGAGTATTTATTTCGATAGTTGCTTACAACAAGCTTTTGAAAAGTATGAAAATGCAATGCAAGAAAGAATTAAAACAGTTCAAAAGAAGACTGTTTGGGAAGGTGTGGATGTTTATCTAGCAAAATCAGGAGTTAAAAGAATGGTCAGAGATGGTGCTCTCAAATTCCTTCCAAAGAGTGTACTTCTCAAGTTGACAAAGAAAGAGGAAGAACAAGGAAGTACAATTATTGTAAAAAAGTAAATAGAGAAAATAAATCAATTTTTGAATAAGATTTTAACCTCACTCAAATAGTAAGATATGGCCGAAATCCAAAGCAATGTTTCAAACCTGGTATGATTGGGAAATTGAAATACAAAATCTCATTCTATGTAAACTCAAAGGTCAGAACCTTTGAAATGAATAAACAAATACTAAGGGAGGTCTGACCGTTTTATGACAATTGTTTGAGAAGATAAAAAAGCAATTGTGCCATCTTTCAATTAATTAATATTTAAAAAAAATGTTAAAAAGACTTGTTGAAGATTTTGATGATCCAACAAGTGAATTTGAATCAAAGAACAAAAAGAAGAAAATTGAATCTAAACATGAAAAGTTTTCACTCTTCACAACATTATCATCATGTATTCAAATACTTGATACAATTCTCTCCTATGTAGATTCTCCATGCCTATTATTCTTCCTCTTCAAATGTTCATGAAATGAATGATAAAAACAAACAAGCAAAGGCAATGTTATATAGACTTGATGGTTTTTTACGTAATTTATATATTGCACAAGGTGTGGAATTTAGTCATCCATTGATGATTCATGATATTGAGGAAACATTGGGAAAGGTGAATTGTCATTCATTGAATGCTCATAACTTTTATTTCAAGAGTGGATTGATTGAAGTGTTGGGATTTTATTG
>NW_003163314.1:87665-118621 GCF_000004985.1 Naegleria gruberi | reverse complement strand
CAACAAGATTTAATTAAATCCATAAAGCAGGCTTCAAATAAAACCAAAAAACACCTATTAACTCGCAAAGATTATACGAACGTTTTTTTTTTCAGCTTTAATCAAAACAAAAAAATCTGCAAAAAAGTCAAGCAAATTTTTGACTTCAAGATTTATTTAAATCCAAAAAACTCAGATTAAAAGCAGATTAAAAAGTTGCAGGGATGATTATTATCATTCGGAGGACGAGGATAGTGGTGATGATGAGCGAGAGGAGGAAGAAGATATTTATTCATCAATTCATGTGAAATTTTTCACATGCGCTAATGAGCCAGTTGTCTTGCATCAGAATGTGAAATTAACAAGGGGAGTTGGTCATTATTATTTGGCAAGGGAATTGAACGATTCCTCATTGGAAAAATTGGTTGAAATTTCGCAGAAAAGAATATTTGATAGCTCTTTTGACAATTTATTGTTTACAATTAGGGGAAATTTTCAAATGGAGGTATTCTTTAGAATAATGTTAGGAATTGCAGGCGTTAAGAAGATAGATCGTTATTTGGATTGCATTCTGAGTTCTTATGAGTATGCTAAAAATCCACCACCCCCTCCTCTTCCACCACCTCCACCTCCACCCCCTCCAGTCAATCAACAACCAGGTAAAAAGAAGAAAAAGAATAATAATCAAAATCAGCAACAGCAGCTTCGTGCACCTGTTAGTTATTTTGGAAATGAGAAATTTCGTGAGGAAAGGGATGGTGTGGATTATCGTTGGTGTCCATTAACGCATCAAATTGATTCCTTAATTGATTTAATGAAATTTGGAGATGATTCTCAACACACTGAAAATATGGCCAAATATGTAATGGATTTAACTTATAGATCGGTGGCCTCTTTCTCTGTTTCCTCTGAAATTGCAACCAAATTCTGTTTACCACATATTGCAAATCAATTCATTTCAGGAAAATGTTATGATAATGATGGAGAACAAACCTATATAGTAACCTTGAGAAAGTCAAATGGTGGAACGTTTAAACTTGTACATTTTAGACCTGAAAAAGATAGTGATTCAACAAACCCCTACGAATTCTTCAAGATTCATATTTTAGATCCAGCAGAAAATATATTTGAGAAAGAATGCTTTGGCTCTGATGATTGTCTTGTGCAAAATGCAGTGCAAAAACACATCTCAGGACTTGAGGAACTAAGTTTTGAGTCATTGTGTAATTCTGTAATGTGTATTGTATTTCTTAGAGGATACCTCATTAATATTAGAAAGGATGAAAATCCTTGTGAATCTGTGATGAATCAATCTGTTTGGGAAAATATTGAAATACCAACAAGAAGAAGAAAGACTCTATCTGCTTCAATTGAACCAGCACAAATAGGGGATGTTGAAGATCTTGATCCTCTTACAATATTTTGGGTAGATGAGGAACCGACAACTCATCATCAGTATGGAGATGTAGCCGAAACAAGAAATCCAAAAATCAAAGATCAAGTGTATGGTTTTGTTTTAGATCTCATTGCAGAATATAGATCAATCCAGAGAGACTCAATATTTTCGCAGAAATATCGTGCTCTGCAAGATTCTATGAGATTTTATTCAGATGGAATTGGTGATGTCTACGATTTTGAATATAAGGAAAAGAATTTATACTATGTGAAAGGAAAGTACGATTTCCACTATTGTGCTATCGTTTGTGGGTTTGAGGACATTGTTATTTGTGGAAAGGCTGCTGGTGAAATATTCTATTGGACTCCTTTTTGTTATTTTAGATCTGGCAAGAAAGAGGATAAAGAGAAGTGTACAGACGATGAGGAGAAGCGTACAGATCATGATGTCTCGCATCTTGAACCACTAAAAGAACTCAAAGAGGTTACTTTTGACAAGGTGTTGGATAATATTGAGGAATTTTTTTCTCAATTCATGTAAAACCAACATTCTACAGGATTTCCTGAGAGAGGGAATGATTTGAAGCAAAACGTAACATCATTCCAAAGGAAACGAGCTTAAAATCATGTCCAGCAAGACCATTATTCCGATTTTGATAAGAAAGATGTTGTTTTGTTAATAACAAAATAAGTGTGATTTTACTAACAAAAAGGTTGTAGATTTTAGGACTACATGAGCTTGCTCAGAGGGACGCTTGTCTTTCTAGATAGTATTCATTAATTAATGAATACTACCACTACTAATAACAACTCAAACTCCTAATACTGAGGGGCTAAAGCAAAACGAAGTGCATAGTGTTAAGTTGAAAAAACAAACAGCTTCACGATGATTTGATTCTACTACGTTTAAAAACGTTCTCGCTTTCTCGGAAATCCACAAGATTGATTTAAAGCAAAGTTATGAATTTTACAAACAGCAAACTTGGATACTAACAAGCTGGATTGCTTGTCTCGGCGAGATGGTTTCGGTTGGTAGGGTATTGTAGTGGTATACTCAACAAGCAAACCAAATGCTGGAAAGGAGGTTGCATTGGAACTAACTTTTTTGTTCTGGTCAAAATTTCTTGTAAACTCAAAAAAATATTTAAATAAAAAACAGATAAAAAAATAAAACAACTCATGCCAGCAAGAAAAAGGAAAAACAGCAAGAGGAAAGACTGTAAACACCAACCAGTGCCAAAACAACGAAAAACAACCACCGACAAGAAAACAGAAGAGAACAATCAAGCTGAGGATATAAACGAACATGTCCACCAAGTAATTTACGATGGACAAGAAGCCTTCCAAGTCGTTAGAACTCAAACCAAATCCAAAGTTGCACCAAGTAGTTTGGAATCAGTTGATAATCTTCCTTCTCTCCAAAAAGAATTCAACGTTTCCAAGTATATTGGAAAGACAATCTATTATATTGATATGGGTTCAAGTTTTATTAAGGCATGTAATTGTACTGTACCGAAAGAAGGAACCGACCTTCTCTGCAGATTCTTGAGGTTTGATGGAGACAAAAAAGATTTTCTTCCAAGTAGATCTTGGATAAGGGTCAACCAAACTGGTTCTCCTGAAGTAAAAACTGGCTCTCCTGAAGAGGTCTCAACATCCCCATCATCATGGGAAGAAATTGAGAATATCAAAAAGGTGTTCATGGTCTCAGAGTTATTAGAAATTGAGTTCAAGGGTGGCAGAAGAGAAAGGGTTGCTGATTTAATTTCATTAATTACTACAAACATTTTCAAAAATTTGACCACTAAAAAAACACGCAACAAGTCATATTTCCATGGTGTGAGCGCATTGTTTTTCACATGTCCAACTGGTACATCAGATTATGTAAAGTTGATTTATAGAAATGCGATTCTTGATGCCTTTACAAGACTTTCATCAAACACGCTCAATCTTAATGACGTCTACATTACGGAAGAGAGTTCTTGTTTGCAGCATTTTGTCCATGCCAGTTTACTCGTCAGTAATAGTGGTGTTATGATTGCTGATTTAGGACATCTGACTCTTGATGTTATCATGCTTGAGATGAAAGAGAAGGAACCGATTGTAACATTCAAGAATGGAAATGCAAGTGGCATTTCATTGATTCATGACGTTTTTACCAAGCATGGTATTGATCCATGTGAAGCTATGGCTGAACTATTTGATGATCCAGAGAGTGAAGAACTTCCACCTCATTATCAAGATTTGGAAGATGAAATTCAACAAGCACTCGAGAAGATTACCAAACCATTGGCCATGATGATGTTTCACAATGGTGTTAAACTCTTATATTTCTGTGGAGCCATTACCAAGCTAGTGTATTTTAGAAAAAGTTTGGAAAAAATGGTTTCAGTTGAAAGATTAGAACAAGTTAAAAAAGAATTGAGCCCCTACCTAAAAGATGAATATTTGAATAAGAATGTTGAATCATGTGAAATTATTGAAGAAAGCTCTGGTGGTAGTGCTCTTCTAAGAGGTATTGAATCAATCATTACATCATCTCTAAAATCCAGAGATGATAACAACCCATCCAATGCGTCAATTCCTTTGATTCTCAAAGAAGAACCTTCAGTTGTTGGAACCAACAGCACCAATGAAACAGAGGACCAATTTGTCCCAGCTATGATACAAGAGAGCGAAATAGAGCAGGATGGGAAAACTTCAACAATTAAGGAGCTTGTGTTGAATGGTACACTGTTTGACATGTATGTTAAACAAGATACTGAATTATTCCTATTAAGATTTAGCCCACTGATTGATATTAACAAAGTTAAAACCATCACTCAGGAAAATTGTGAAAGGATTGGACTCCTAGAATTCCTTAGATTTACCAGATTGAAGATTTACTTTGATAGAAGTATTGATCCTATCAAACATTGTTTCTATTTAAGATTACAATTAGAAAAAGATTACCTTGCCAGTCACATCTATTATAAGAAAAAGAGAAACTTCTTTAAGGTGGCCGTCAAAATTGAACGTAAAGGCAGACTTGAAAGAGTACGGAGTTGGTTATAAAACTGTATGTGTGGTTTCAATTGCCACTCAAAAACCAATTCGCAAAGACAAGATGGATGAAGAGTTGGGGACTGGACCTAGAGATGAAATTGAAGAATATAACGATCATGACGAAGAGGAGGAAATTGAATGTTTAAATGATGAAGATTTGAATTCCTTGAAGAAACACTTGTCAAAATGTGTAAATTGTGGAGGTGCAACTTCACTCGCCAGCAAACATAATACCTCCTACACAACAATCGATGATTACAACAAGTATTTGGGAAAAGATATTGGACTTGGTTTGATTTGCAATTCGTGCTATCAAAAGTATTACAACAAAAAGCGTGATAAACAATCTGATTGATCAGCAGAGGTGTACAAGACTTGAAATTCTATTCCATTTAACAATCAAATAAATATTATACATGATACTATTGAGAGTTTTACAACTTTATTGATCTGATTGTTTAACAATAACTCTCTCAATTCTTGATCTAATTTCTAGGAACATAATCAATGAGAATAGTGTCCTGTGGAGAGAGTGTCACTCTTGTCTTTAATACAAGCTTATAATTTGGATCAGACAATTTGAATGAATACTTTCTTGTGAGATAGGCAAGAGCAATAACTGATTCAACTTCACTAAAATATCTTCCCTACAAGGTATTATTAGATTTCAATTAGTTGTAAAAACTTACAATACAAACTCTTCCACCAATTCCAAATACAGAATAAACAAATGGATTAGTTTGTGGATTATGCAATGCACCAAAAACACCCATTCTTCTTTCATCTTCATCTTTCAAAAATCTGAGAGGATTAAATGTTTCGGCATCCTTCCAATATTCCTCATTTCTCAATGTATTTGCCCATGAATAGAGAACTAGTGAACCTTTTGGCAGTAAAACATTGTTAAATTCTGATGAATTGGAAGTGAGCTCTCTTGGAACACCCAATGCCACTGGATATAATCTCAAAGTTTCACGGAATAGAGCTCTGAGATAATCCAATTTACCAGATGCAAAATCATCATAATCGAAATGTTCCCTTCCATTATTTTGCTTGACAAATCCATCAATGAATTCATGAACTTGTTGTTGAACTGTTTCATTAGTTGCCAACACAAAAGTTGCAAATCCAAGAGTTCTTGCAGTTGTCTCAAATATTTTGTAAAATACTTGTAAAATTAATTATAAAACACGAACCTCATGGCCGGCAACTAAAAGAACAAACGAGTTAGAGATTAGTTCATCATTGGTGAGAGAGCCATTTTCATCTTTCTGTTTAGTTTTTCTTTCTCTTAATAAGATTGACAAGACGTCTGACTTTTGGTCATCTGAAGTTGATTCATTTTCTTCATGAATTTCTCTTTTTTGAATAATCTTTCCAATAGCTTGTTTGAAACATGTGGCTGCATCTCTAACCTTCCCAAACAATCCAATATTAATGTGGTTTCTAATAACTTTTGGACAAGTTCTATAAGTATTAATTGAATTAATATAGAGAGCTGATTTCTTTTCCAAACTATTTTCATCCTTATTATTGAAAGTATCAAAATTGTAACCTTTTACAATTCGAATTTATCATATAAAAAATAATCAATAAAAACTTACCAAATCCAGCAATTCCAATAACATTCATTGTTAATTTTGCAAAATCACCCATAATATCATTTCCATTTCTATTACTTTCTATAAATGGAATCATATCGTTTCGAACAGTTTCAGAAGTAACATGTGCAACCATTCTCAAACTTTCTGGAGTAAAACTTGGATCCATTAATTGTCTCTGATGTAACCAAGTATGATATTCATCTTCTACAAAAATATTAGTTCCAGAAAATAGTTCAACTTGAGCTGATTTTAACATGTTTGGTTTTTTAAATTTCTTCTTGGTTGCAATTTCCTTTCCCATTTTTGGATTATCAATAATTATCATTGGAGCATTTAAGAATCCAAAGACCATTTTGTAATGATCTGTTTTGAATTTCTTCTGGCTGTTTAATAAAGTATCCAATGAAAAAACATCACCCATGTCAGTAATCCAATTTTCATCTCGTAAAAATTGTGGAATAAATTTGACAAGTGGCGGAGGAACAAATTGACAATGACCAGGAATATGTGAAACCATTTTACAATGTTTTCTATAAACTACATATCTGTGCAGTAGAAATAGAAAAGCAACAGAAAGAATAAACAATAAACTATACGAAAGTATGGTGAAAGCAGTGAGTAACATTTTTTTTTCTTTCGAACAGTCCAAACTATTGACATGTTATTAGTGGATACAGTGGAATTTCGTTGGATTGTGAAATTCACTGGATGCGACAATGGAGAAATTGATTTATTCCGTTTAGAAATTTCCAAGTTGACCTGAACTCTGTTGAAAATTCTATTTTACTACAGCAAGTGAATTGATTATTAAAATAATTATTGTTACAATTTGAAACCAGAATTGACTCAGTGCCGTAGTCTAGACTGCCCAATAGTAGAAATGGCGCTGTTGGGTACCGTTAACAATAATTTTAAATATATATATAATTAATTTAAAAAAAACCACAGATACCCATGTTGCAACAAAACAAGTGTAAATAGTTCCTGCAAATGTACAACAGTGAACATTTCCATTCTTTGGTAGAAACAAGAAAAAATGTCCCGACAAGATAACGTTGTGATTACTTTGATAGATTTTCATCATCAAATAACAACATCATCATCGAATCCATCATTATTGGAATATTCTAATCGTGATGGTGATGGTGATCATGATGAATTATGGCTGCGGAGGTTGTTGAAAAAACACTTGATGGAAACATCACAAGAAAGAACCAAGTTTCTCAACGTTAAATATGATTAACATGAGGCTCATGGAATATTATCCATCGGTTTGTTCTGACTTTCCTATTGAAGCTTCAATGATGAAAATATTAGGCTCCGATGAAGAATTCATGTTAAAGGCTGGCATGTATTGTTGTGAATTGATTGACTTGGCTAGCGATGATCTTCGTGAGAAGCTTGCTTTAAAAGCTGTACAACACAATGGAATGGCAATGGAATATTTCAATGATGATGAAATTGTAGAGTATGGATTGTTGTTAGAAGCTGTTAAACAAAATGGGTATGCTCTGAGTTGTGTTTCAGATCATGGTTTGGTCACTTATGATGTTTGTAAGGAAGCTATTAAGAACGATGGATCAGCTTATCAATTTGTGGATTCATGTGGACATGCTTGTACAGAGCTATTTGAAATTGCATGTATTGATGATCCTTATTTGGAAAATGATGAATATTATATCAGTCAAAGTGTGGGAAAGTACGTGGCTTTGAATTCAGGAGTTTTTGCGACTGGTCAGCATTACCAAACGAATATGGATTTTCTTAAACGATTAACAAAAGAGCATCCAGATCTAAATATCTTTGAACTGGACCTAGATGCCAGTGACGAACTGCAAAGAATATCTGTAAAATATAGTCAGAATCCATTGGATGACTGGCAGTTCCGACAACCATTTTATGTGAACACAAAAGATTTCTGCCGTATGGTGAGACATTGTGGGGAAATGTTGTTTTATGCAGAGAATCAAACCAGAGAAATGGTTTTACTTGCCCTAAAGAATAATGGAGAGGCTATTCAATTTGTGAACAATGAATTCCTCCGAGACAACGAAATCATTTTGGAAGCTATCAAAACCTTTCCATATGCAATTCAATATTCGTGTGATGAACTATATCAGGATAGAGATTTCATTTTGGAATGTGTAAATGAAAATGGAGAAGTTTTGAGTTATATTTGGGAAGATTATGGAGATGATCGTGAAATTGTATTGAATGCAGTAAGAAATTGTGGGCTATCTTTGGAATATGCCTCAGAAGAGCTTCAGGCAGATAAGGAAATTGTTTTGGCAGCCGTTTCCAATGATGGAAGTGCTATTGTGTATGCTGATCCTGATTTACAAAATGACTGGGAAGTTCTATCCATGACAACATCCACTCACACCAATGCAATAGAATATATTATGGAAAGAGAGGATGACATTAAGAAGGCCACACTTTTATCACGAGAAAATGTTCCATTAATTTTAGAGAAAATGAAAGATTTTGGTAATGTTGACAGAAACATGCTATTGAATGCACTCAAAAAAAACTCAGCACTTTTCCAGCAGATTCCAGAGGAGTTGAAAAGTGATAGAGAGTTTATTTTGGAGACTGTTAAAGGTAATGGATTTGTACTCCAGCATGTATCTGATACATTCAAGGATGATCTAGAAATTGTTACAGAGGCTGTGAAGGATAATTCTTATAGCATTGAGTATGCCTCAAATAGATTGAAACAAAATTGGAGACTCAGAAAACTTGTAAAAGAACTAGATGAGAGGGAATACAAAGATTGGTTTAATTATTGGGGTACAAGAAGTGAAGTATATGATATTCCAAAACCAAAACGATACAGAGAGGAAACTAAGGAGTTTGATGAAGTATTTGATTCTGATAGCGAATATGCTGAATATTATTCGAGTGAATCAGAAGACGAAGAGGAATCACAATCAAAAAAGAGAAAGATGGACGAGTTGCTCAATAATGTAGATTAAATATTTTAATTTACCATTTAGAAATATCTACTTTACAATGCACTCTACAGTAATCGACTAGTGTTCTCCAAATGTGTTTAGAACTATCAGGAACTGGAAAACCTTCCATTTCTGCATTGGTCATGGCTTTTTTCAAGTATTCTAGAATTCCATCAATTGACTTTTTCACTACCAACTTGTTTGAAGTTACAAAATCAAAGTTTCCAACAATCCCACCAATATTGAACATTCTTACATCTACAATTCTTGTTCTATTTGAATCTATTTTGGAATATATTCTGCCTCCTACCACAATAATTTTAATTGGAGCTTTGGAATCTTCATTCTTATTAGAAACATAGGAACATGTCTTGTAGAGATGAATGGCATCTTGTATTTCATCTCCACAAAATGTTGCCTTGCATGACATGACATTTTCCAATGCACGTTTCTTGAATATTGATCCATAATTCCACAATGATGTTTGAATTACAGTAGAATATTTTCTACTCGAAATGGAAGGATCAATTTCAGTATAGTGATGATATTCAGAACTTTCAATCATGTTATCACTACCTCCTAATTCTTCAATGTTAGCAAACATGGTTTTCAATACATTTTCCAGTGAATAATTGACCGTTGTAACGAATTTTTGCATTTTCATGTCAGTAAATTTACAATAATTTTCTTTTGATTTAAATCCTGCTATTATTGGATTTGAATCCATTAGAATCTTCCAATCTTCAGTATGTTCGGCCAAATATTGAATGAATTCAAAATCAGAGTCTAGAATTGTTTTCATATTCAAATCTTCTTCAGTTAATTTGTAGTTTTCATGATAGTGTAAATATTTCTTTCTCTTTTTGGAAATTGTGTCAATAATATAGTTTGGCAAACTCTTTACATTCTTTTCCAACCACTTTTTAACAAACTTGGGATTAGCTTTTTGAAAAAGTGAAAAGTAATCTTCCAATTCAGAACTCAACATGTAAATTAACATTTTCAATTCATTTTCATCCAAATATTCTAGTAATAATTGAGAAGAGGGATTTGTCTTTTCTAGTGGCTGTCCAACATCACTTCCAGGGAATGACAATGTTGGAGAATTTACAAAACTTAGTGTTGTTGATGATACTGAAGGTGACAAGAACATTCCAGTATTATCTTCAGGTGAAGAGGAAACTTCAATTTCTTGACTAGCTTTCTCTGACAAATATTTCTTTAAATTTTCAGATTGTTTTCTGAACCATTTCACCAAATATTCGTGATTTTTCAAAATGGAATTGTCAGGTTGAATCTTTTGCATTTCCTCGAAGTTATACAAATATGGAAATGTATCTAATAATGAAAAGGAAAGTGAATTTTTTGATTGAATATGAATCAATGTCAAATATTGATCACACATTCTGAATAATGTTTCACAATTCTCAATTCTCTTTCTTCTATTCCTTGTTGGATCATAAAACTCATCTAAAAACATTAATTTATGCAATTTCAATAGGAAATCACCAGAATTTCCACTAGTTGACTTTAAATATTGTTGAAAGCGATCTCTCAATTCGACAATGCATGGAACCGTGAATGATCTTCCATCATGAAATTCAGTAAACGTTGCATTGCTATCAATAGTTAATTGTGAAGGAGAACTACTACAACCAGATGACGAATCATTCGTATAGAGTGGACCAACTGTAAGTTGAGTAGAACCGAAAGAACCTGAAGCAGACGAAACACTCTTACTTCTACTCATTATTGACTTTCTAATAACTTCCTCTTCTGTTGTTGTGGCTTTCTCAGAAAGCATGGATGACAAACTTCTTGTTGATCCATCCACGATAATTGTGCTGAGTGGAAAGTAATACAAATGTTTGGATGATGATGAAGGTTTAACTGCAGATTTCATTGAAGAATTGGGTGTCGCACCTTTAAAAGATGATTCTCTTATTGGATATGTGTTAGTTTTTCACTAATTTTTTTTTAAACTTAATTTTATCAAACACTTGCCAAAAGTCAAATGACATGTGATAGTATTTATGCGTTTAAGAGATGATAACAAGTATTTATGGACATTTCCCTCCATTTTAAACAACTATTGGTTAAATTGTGTGATCTGTTAATTTTTATTTGTCTAGTTTTTCTCCCATTTCAATTCAACATTTACTTTACAATGAACTTTACAATAATCTGCAAAAGTTTTCCAAATAAAATGCTTATCAGATTGTGGCATTGGGAAACCTTCCTTTTCTGATTTCTTCATTGATTTTTCCAAATATTCCAAAGTATCGTCTAGCATTTTCTTGGACGAAAGTTTGTGCACTACAAAATCTGAATTGAAAAACATTCCACCAACATTGAACATTCGTACATCAATTACTTTTGTTCTATTCGAATCGATTCTTGAAAAGATTCTCCCTCCAACAATAACTATCTTTACAGGAGCTTTAGAATCTTCATTCTTATTAGAAACATAGGAACATGTCTTGTAGAGATGAATGGCATCTTGTATTTCATCTCCACAAAACGTTGCCCTACATGAAATTACATTTTCCAATGAACGTTTCTTAAATATCGATCCATAATTCATAATTGAAGTTTGAATGACTGAAGAATATTTTCTACTCGAAACGGAAGGATCAATTTCAGTATAGTGATGATATTCAGAGCATTCAATCATGTTATCCTTTTCACCAATTTCATCTGTGTTACAAAGAGTTGTTTTCAAGACATTTTCAATGGAATAATTGATTTTTGAAATGAACTTTTGCATTTTCATATCTGGAATTTTCGAATAGTTTTCTTTTGATTTGAAACTTTGAATGATGGGAGAATCTGAATTCATTATTGTCCAATCTTCAGTATGTTCTGCTAAATATTGAATGAATTCAAAATCAGAGTCGAGAATTGTTTTCATATTCAAATCTTCTTCTCTCAATTTGTAATTTTCATGATAATGTAAATATTTCTTTCTCTTTTTGGATATTGTGTCAATAATATAGTTTGGCAAACTTTTTACATTCTTTTCCAACCACTTTTTCATGTATTTAACATTTGACTTTTGGAAGAGTGAAAAGTAATCTTCCAATTCAGAACTCAACATGTATGTTAACATTTTCAATTCATTTTCATCCAAATAATCGGCAAGTTTCGATTGTTCTGCTTGTTTTTCCTCAATGCCAGGTATGGATTTTGTTGGAGAATTAATATATCCACTCAATGTTGGAGAAGCCATCGATTCATTTAGGTCATGTGTTGATTCCTCTGGTGAAACTGGTGAAGTGGATTCTCCACCATTCAATACTTCTTGATTAGCTTTCTCTGCCAAATATTTCTTTAAATTTTCAGATTGTTTTCTGAACCATTTCACCAAATATTCATGATTTTTCAAAATGGAATTGTCAGGTTGAATCTTTTGCATTTCTTCAAAGTTATACAAATATGGGAATGTATCTAATAATGAAAAGGAAAGTGAATTTTTTGATTGAATATGAATCAATGTCAAATATTGATCACACATTCTGAATAATGTTTCACAATTCTCAATTCTCTTTCTTCTATTCCTTGTTGGATCATAAAATTCATCTAAAAACATTAATTTATGCAACTTGATGAGATAATCATCAGCTCTCCTAGTTGAAGTTTCTTTCAAAAACCTCTGAAAACGATCTCTCAGTTCATAAACACATGGAACAGTGAACGATCTTCCATCATGATATTCTGTAAATGTCATTGAACTGTCAACGGTCATTAATGATGGCGAGCTACAATTTGATGAAGTATCATTGAAAGTTTGGTTATTTCCAGTTGCTGCTGAAGATGTGGAATCTTGTTGAGAGAACGAGTCCACAATGGTGGTCAATAAATTAGTGGCACCATCAAGAATTACACAACTCAACGGAAAATAATACAGGTGGGATGAAGCAGAAGACTTTTTCCTCATTAGTTTGAATTAGTTTTGATTAGTTTTGATGGAAAACAGGCGTTGATGAGTGTTGTTGTGAAAATTAACGTCAATACGTATCAATTGACCAGACTAGGATGAGGTAGGGTATTGAATGATTTTTTTTTGGTTGGGTAATTGGGTACTTGATGATGTGAAAATGATTCTTGTGAAAAGTTATTTGTTTAGAATGGTAGTCAGAAACTATTTTAGATACTTGTTAACTTCATGATTATTTTGTTAATTTATTTTACGATTCGAAAAAAGTTAAATGGAATTTGTTGTTGAGCGAAGAATTTCTTTGAGGAGTCAAATGTGGCCACATCTCGACATTTGCTTTTACAAACGAAAACAATGGAACTAGCCCAAGTCTAGTAAATTAGTTAGAACTGTTCATTTTTTAATTAAAAACACTAAGCGTTGAAGATGAGAACTATTTCTATTGGAATGAAGTAAGAATTTTAAAAATATTCAGTTTCATTGAAGAAGGGACAAGTGCGTCAATGGTAGATAAGAAAAACAACAGGATATCCCATCGGATTGTTTGGAAGGAAATAATTTCTGACCTAAGCTTGTGGTCGAAAATCTCAAACAGGAACTATCACGAATTAAGACTAGTTTTTTGAATAATAAACAAAATGATTCTCCCATGCCGGGAATTGAACCCGGACCTCCTGGGTGAAAGCCAGGTATCCTAGCCATTGGACTACACGGGAATCTTATTCATTCCTCATAAAAATATGCTAATGTCTTAATATCTTAATAAATCGGAACCTAAAATCTCTTAATTAACCAACATCTAGGTCAGAAGGTGTTTAAACTTTGGTTATTCTATTTATTAATTGTACATTTTAATAATTGCTCTATAACACTATCAGTAAACTTAATTTTTTTGTCCTTTCTCTTTAACAATCTATGCTTTTCCTTAATTATCCTATACTGTTGTCTCTCCTGTTCATATTTTTGTTTTTCTTTTAGTTTTTGTTCATAAAGTTCAACAGTGTTCATTGCAGAAAGAATCTCTCCAGTTTTATATTCAAAAGGATTTGTTTTTGAATTCATCCACGAAAGACTTATAAACATGAAAAGGCATCCAACTATTTCAATAAGATGATCCACATTGCAAAAGTCCCAGGTTTGAATCTTGTTGAATACGAAATAATCCAATGAATAAGGTTGATGTGAACAAAAGAAAGTAATTTTACAACCATGGATAATGAAACAAAGAGAGAACATACTACCTTTTTTGAAGTTTGTTTGTTTTCTTTGCATTATGTGTGAAGTGAAAATACAGTTTCTCCATTCCTCTTCACTCTCTATTGACAAGTCATTTGAAACTATTCCACACATATTAAATTGTTCATAGCTAATTGCTAGTAATTGATTGACTAGGATATTTCCATTCTCATCTCTTAAATAATCATTCACCTTAACTTCAACTCCCATAGAATTAAAAAGCTTAATAATGAAATTCAAGAAGGGAATGTGATTTAACATTGAGGATCTCTTACTCTTCAAGTCATATTCTTCCTTTACAAAACTAGAAAAACATTTGAACATGGGAGAATAAATTGCTATCTTTGGGTATTCTCTAATGTATTCCTCCATATAAGAATCAGATTCAAACAATATCTTTCTAAAAAACAGCAAGCTGTACATGGTATATTTATCGAAATGGTCATTCAAAAAAAACGGAACTTGAAAGCTTTTCTCAAGATCATCATAGTAATCTTGTACATTCCATATCAGAAACAAATCAAGAACAAACTTATCAATAATTATTTCTTCTCTTTGCTCGGGAGATAAAACATCATATAATAATCTGCTTCGTTGTTCCATATTTTCAGACATTCGTGATTTAAAGAAAAGTTTGTTTTCCTTTAAGAAATTAGTTTTTTTGTGGATGTAAGTTTTCCAATGTTCAATATTCTTCCGTACAGCTTGGTTATGAGTTGAGAACAATAGTGTTTCAGCCATTTTTTTTTGAAAAACAATTAAGGGGATTTTCTCCGTATTAAAGTATTAAAACTACAATGTTCAATAAATCTTATTTCGCAGGAAATTATACTCTCTTTGCTTAAACTATTAAGCAACTGTATTAATGTCCTATTGAATTATTGTTCAAAAGGAAATTGAAAAAGCTCACTAAAAAGACTACAGCACCACAGGTTCCCAAGTTGTCTCCAACCTCAGTACTGATGTGGCTCGACGATGCTTAACTTCTCAAATCGGACGGGATGAGGTGCATTCATCGTGATATGGCCGTAGCCAACCACAATACAAAAATCATAATATTGAACTATTTATAAGATAAACTAAGTAAATATTCCAAGTGAATCAGTCCTTTGTTCAGGTTAATAAAAGTACTGCCTTTTTCCAGTATTGATATTGAACTTGTAGAAATAGTGTTGGCAGTATCCTAATGCTTCCTCACAGTTTGGATTCGTCAAATTTTTGAATTCTTCACCACATTCAAACTCTTCAATGAAACGTGGTAACCATTTCAATCTGCCCTCTTCTTTCACCAACTCACTAGCTGTCTTGTATTCTCCGTCATGTAAATAATAAGGCAGTTGAATAGGCCAACAAACAAGCTTTGGTATTCTTGCAAAACCTTTTCTGGTAAACTTCCTTCCAAATTTTAACATTAGGTTCCAATTGATTATTTGACATTTTTTTCCAAGTTTGGAGAAATGGACTATCACTTCCAAAAGAACTACTTTCTGTCAAAAACATAAATCTACAAACTGTTTGCAAAAAGATCTGATCAATCGTACTTGTACTAGAATATTTAAACAAATAGAATGGATCATATTCCAGTAAATATCTATTCATCGATGTAATGACACAAGTTTTGGTCAATTTTTCAATCACCAAATCTCTAAAATCCTCCAAATACCTTGGTCTTTCATGGCATTTCTCTAAAAAAGTTGCACTACCCAATTCCTTCAAAATACAATAATGTAACTGTTTACGAATTACCTTCATTATTACTGTCGTTCTATTTTCAATGGAACCATTCTTTCCAACTCTTTCGAAATTATCACTCAATTCCAAAAAGGAAAAATTCTTGAATTGTTTCCTTGTTTTTCTCTCTTTCGAGTTTCGTATAAGATCGAGATGATGTAATTGAATCATCCACACTCTATATGCTTCCGAACTTTTCAACAATTCATAAAATTGTGAAAAAGACAACATTAAATTACGTAAATCATCCAAATTGCAAAATGAATAAATATCCAAAATTAATTCTATGGGAAGAGAATTTATCAAGATGGGTCTTCAAGTTGCGACATTTTTTATTAATGAACTTTATTTGCAATTTCAATTTCATATTTGCAGAAAAACATAACAACTAGACTTTTGCTCAACATTCCTATGAGCACAATAATTACATTTATCAAGATTCTCTTCACATACACTCTCCACATCTGCATAGTCCCAACTCTTTGACGAAGAAAAGTTCAAGCTAAAAAACCTATCGACAGTTTAGAACAGCTCGTTCTAGATAATTACTTGGAGAAGAGAGGTAATATTTTCAGATATGATAGTATAACAGTTGTGGATGTGAAGATATAGAAAGTTGAAGTATTTAAAGTTAAACAACGGGAGAAAAGATCGCTGATATTGGGAGAAAGTAAAAGTCAGTCGCAGACTGCAGGATTCGAACCTACGAAGGTTTCCCCACGAGATTTCGAGTCTCGCGCCTTAACCTCTCGGCCAAGTCTGCTCTGGCTTCTTTGAAAAAAATGTTAATAAGAGCAATAAAAATTTGGTTTGTAATTTTTGTGATTATCAACGAACTCAAACAACCACCAGATCATGGACCATTTCCACGTTGATGGTCAATTTATTGGTAGTGTTGCTTGTGTAAACCTTAAATTATATTTTAAAAGAATAGAAAAAAGGATAAAAAGAATAATTTTGAGCTTATTCTTGTTATTATTTACAAAAAACTATTCAAATTTTGTAATAGAATTTTGCTAATTCCTTTCAAGCATGCCTAGATCTAATCAGATGATACTACTCTGACTGATAAATTTTAGTACCTAGTGAGTGGGAATATTTTCTCGATTCTTTTACATCCCGAAAAAATCCTTTTCATACACAGTTGACCCAATCATTCGTTCAAGTTTCTTTTTCATCTTGTGAGGTTTCACAACCCCGATTCATTAAATGACTCTCCCTATTATGTTGATTATTTTGATTATTTTGATTATTCCTTAAAGATAATTCCTTCCTTCTTTCTTCCATTCGTTTGAGAACTGATGGTGGTGGTTTAGTTTCCTGTACAATAGGTATAAAATCCCCAGTCTCTTGATCCTTACATATTGTCCTAAACAGTTTATACTCTTCCATATTGTTGCAAATTATTGTCATTCCAGTTGGAAGACATAACTGTTTGGGAAATATTAAATCAGATTCATCCTCATTGTTCTTCCCTTCCTCTACTCTCACATTGTTAAATAAATAATTATTTGTAGCATTAAAAGTAGAATCACTATTATTCATAAGGGTATCATTTCCACTTTTCGAATTCAAATTATTCGGCGACTGTAAATTAAAATCAAAATTATCAAATATTAAAAATTCATCCTGATCATCATTTACATCCTCTCTCGGTATCATGTTATTAATTATTGATAGCAATTCATTCGTATTACCATCCAATTCTAATCCTAATAATAATGGCTGCTGTTCATCGTGTACAACAAACTGCAGAACCGCATTTTCCTTCATCTCGTTACTACTATTGCTGTTACTTGTAACAGACATTTTTTTTATTTTTAGATTTAAAAAAACAAAACGTGAAAGCACAATTTAAATAGAGGAGATTGCCGGTAACGTGATATTGCTCCAAAGATATTTAAAATAGAGTACGTTTGTTATGGAATCAGTAAGGTGAATCTATTAAATTGGAAGGAAAACGTGTCTATTCTTATTGATATTAATAGCTTGTTTAATTTTAGGCATTAAAATTTAGAATTTTAGGCTTCGGAATGAACTTGTAATGTTACATGAAGTTAGGTAGAAAATAAGTGATGTTAAGAATTTCATTGAAATAACAATTAACGCTTTGTTGTGTAAATATCAAATGAGTATCCACCTGGTACACAACCATTTGGCAACATGCTCCGACATTTGACAATTAGAAAAAAATGTCATCCTATCCAACAAGCCCAGGAGCATTGGATGATTTGCCTTCATCATCATTATCTTCATCACCCTCACCACTACAACCACCCATCATCACCTCATCCATCATCAATAATAGTAGAACAACAACAATAACAACAACAAATCACAATAATGAATCTTCACCTCGAGGTGGAGCTTCCACGTTGGAAGTGATAATAGTGAATTGTGTGAACAGATTTGCATTGATCAACATTTACTACAAACCTATCAATATGCTGAACCAGCCTATATTAACAAGATTTTACAAGAATTCAAGTCGGGAAGAAAGTTAAAATCATCCCTTGAGAAGAAAGCTACCACACTCAAGGATCATTATTTTGTATTGGATGATGAGGAAACTTTTATAGAGGTAAAGGATTCGAAAAAGAAGGAAACTAAAGTACATGGTATGTAGGAAATATTCTAAACTATTTAAACCTGTTATTATCAAAACAAACACGTACTATTTATTATTATGATGTGTAATATTGATGAAAATAATTGAAATTTAATGATTTGATATTGATAGTGTTTTTACGAGATATTAAACAAATTTGTGGTAGTGACATGATGGGTAAAGCAGCAAAAACTCAATCAAAAGGTTATTTTGGTAGAAAAATAGAGTCACCACAATTGGAACATGGATATACAATTATTTATGGTGCCAAGGATGAACAAATTGATATCATGTGTGAGAGTTTGAATGAATTTAATGAAAATATTTGTTTACTCAATTACTTGATTAGAGAATCAAGAATTAGTTATGATAGAGATCCAACCAAGTTGTTGATTTTAAAACATTGGATGAAAGCTGACGTGAATAATGATGGACAACTGGATTACAAGGTAAGTTTTATTCACATTCAATTTTTTTATTTAATGTATTAAACAATTTTTGCTATTATTAGGAAGTTGTAAAATTATGCCAAAAGTTGAATATTGACATGTCAAGTAAATCAATGAAACAAAAATACAAACAATTTGATACAGATGGAAGTGGATATATTGAATACCAAGAATTTGTTGAATTTTACAAATCTATGATGAGAAGACCTGAAATTGAAAGTACAATCTTTGCCAGATATTCAAAGAAACACCAATTAGTACTCTCTCAACAATTCTTTGAGTTTATTCTCTCCCAACAAGATGATCAAGATATTAAAACAGTTGAAGATGCAGAAAAATTAATGCAAAATCATGGAGCCATTCAAACAGAAATGGGATTGGGTTTGACAAGTTATGATTTTACCAGATATTTATTTTCACAAGCAAACTCAATATTGAAACCAGGATTTAAGAAATTACATCAAGATATGACTCTACCACTGTCTCACTACTTTATTTCATCTTCTCACAATACCTACCTGACAGGACATCAATTGAAAGGAGAAAGCTCTGTTGAAAAGTATAGAGATGTACTGTTGACTGGCTGTCGTTGTGTCGAATTGGATTGTTGGGATGGTAAGGATGAACCAATCATTTTCCATGGTCACACTCTCGTCTCTAAAATTAAATTCAGAGATGTAGTCCAAATTATTCACGACTATGCCTTCAAAGCGTCAGAGTACCCTGTAATTTTATCATTGGAAGTTCACTGCAGTGAACCACAACAAGAAATGATGGCCAAGATTATGGTCCAAATATTTGGAGAGGATTTGTACATGCCTCCACCTGAAGATATTGTGACATATCCATCTCCTCACGAATTGAGGAGAAAGATCCTTCTCAAAGGTAAGAGATTGTGCAGTGGAACTGATGAAGATGACGATGAGGAGGAAGACGATGAGGATGACGAAGCTGTCTCTACTCCATCCTCCTCGAAGGAGAAACCAAAGAAGGAAAAGAAAAAGTCCAAAGTTGCCAAAGGTCTCTCAGATATAATTGCATTGTGTGCAGTTTCATTCCATGGAGAGTTTGCTGAGCCATGTTGGAAAATGCACAGCTTCTCTGAAGGTAAATTGGAAAAGCTCCTAAAGAAGGATCCAGAAGCCCTTGTCAAGTATAATAAGAATCACATCTCTAGAACCTATCCAAGAGGTACCAGAATTTCATCAAGTAATTACAATCCAATGTTGGGCTGGGCCACTGGTTGTCAAATGGTTGCTCTCAATTATCAGACCTATGATGAACATATGAGATTTAACGAAGTTTTATTCGAGGAGAATGGAAAATGTGGCTATGTTGTAAAACCTGACTTTTTACGTTTAGAGGGCATTCCAAGTCCATTCTCTGCTGGAACTTCACCAGTATTATCTGTTGTTTTTACAGTGAGTTTCTATTCTTTATTTTTATTATTAACTTTATATTTTAAATAATTGAATGAAATTACTGGAATATTTTATTGGAAAGGTTGTTTGTGGAGAACAATTGCCAAAACCAGGTATGAGTGATAAGGGAGAAATTGTTGATCCATTTGTCAGACTTCAAGTATTAGGTATTCCACAAGATGAATATGATGAAAAGTCAGAAAGTGTAACTGACAATGGTTTCAATCCAGTTTTTAACAAGAGATTTGCCTTTAGCATTACCTGTCCAGAGTTGGCTGTAATTCGTATTTCAGTTTATGACAAGAACAAGACTGCGAATGAATTTTTATGTGAAAATTATCTTCCAGTTCGTCAATTAAAGAAAGGTTGCAGAAGTATTCCAATGCTCAATCAATATGCCAAACCGATTGATGGATGTGTTCTCTTTGGTGAAATTAGAATGAGAGAATTGAGAAGAACTATGAGTGTTGGAAGTGACAAAGCCAATACACCAACCACCGATTTATTAAGCACAGCACAAACTTTGGCTGGTTCAATTGGAAGTGGTGGCTCACTAATTAGCCCATCTCCTCTTGGAACGAGTTTGAATAATACTAGTTTGGAATTAGGTGGAAGTAACACTCCTCTCTCTCCATCTGCAGATAGAAGAGCTTCAACAAACTCGTATAATCAGGAGATTTCATTCTTTGATGTTTTAAATGATGTGTAAATAAATTAATTTAAACTAGTTTCTTTTATTAAGGGCAATAATGAAAGAATTGAAAAAAAAATCTTCTACCATTTTCTGGAACATCTGAATGAAAATCACCAGAAAAAAAATGCCAAAACAAAACAAGAAGAGAAAACACGCAGAAACATCATCATCTAAAGAAGAACATGTTGATGAAAATATTGATGGTGTTTTATTTAATGAAATGACCTCTGTCAATGATCAATTACTTTCACTTTCTAAAAAGGTGAAATTGGTTGGTCATCATTATTTTGTAAATAATAGTTCCATGATTGATGAATTTGTGGGCAATATTAACGAATTCTTGAAGGATTTGGATGTGCATAGAAGAAAAGTTTCGTCCGATCAATTAAACTCTGATAATTTATTTCACATTTATCAATTTTTGGATTTACCAATTCTGATGAATTCCTGTCAATTGGTATCCAAGACTTGGAGAGAAACCTTGAAGAGACTTTCGTTTAAAGTGAAATTAGGTTCTAAAAGTTATACAAAAAGAAATTCAGTCAAAATTGGAAAGGAAGAGATTACCAGTTTATTAGATGGATCATTTATCAAGAATGTCACTTCATTGTCATTGTTTTCTGCTGGTGTGGATACATTTCAAGCTCTTGCTTCTTGTAAAAAGTTGGACAATTTGACAAAATTGGATTTATCATCTAATAATATGGGAATTCAAACTGTGAAGAATTTAAAGAAATGTTCAATTAAGAATTTGACAAAATTAAACTTGTCCGGTATGAGAAAGTTTACAGAAAAGGAGGTAAAAGAGTTGCTCAATAGCAGTTTCATGTCTAGTGTTAAAAAATTAGATTTATCAAGTCATGATTATCCAGAAACAATTCTTCAAATCATGTCAGAATCCAAATATTTGAATCAACTCACTCATTTAAAATTACCACAACATGTTCAATATTTGAAGAAAGGAGATAATGGACTAGTCCCATTTTTGAAAGATAAGGTCAATCTGGAATATTTGGCTATTAGAAATCGTAGCTTGAATGAATCTCAATACCCAAACTTGTTTACAAGTTTAACCAATATTACTAGCCTTGATCTTTCCTACGGTTACATGCCAAATAGTGAATTTGTAAATTTAATTTTTTCTCCAAGTTTACCAAAACTCACAACACTCAAAGCTGAACGGTTTAATTGGACAAATGCAAACATATTTAAAGAGAGAACACAGTATACCAAAGAAAATTCAGAGGTTGTACAGTGTCCTCCAAACTCCCAAAGCTCAATTACTGATTTGTATTTGAAAAATACCTACATTTCAACCTTTCCTTCCCTCACTTATCATTGCCCAAATCTAAAGAGGCTCACCATCTCTAATTCATATGCTTTAGATTGCGAAAACAAGGAATTATTGAAAAGTACCTATGTTACCTTTTTGAGTGCTCCTACCTTATCTAATTTGGAATACTTGGATATTTCTGACTTGACTTGTTTAGAATCTTTATTCGAAATCATTTTCGATTCATCAGTCTATTCCAATTTGAAGGAATTAATTTGTAAATGCTCCAATGTACATGGAATCAAATTGTATGAAAACCTTGTTTCAAAATGTACCAATTTGGTAAATTTGAGAAACTTTGATGCATTTGCAGTTTCTGCATCAAGTGAATGTGTGAAAGCTTTGCAAACTAATCCAACTTTTGCCAAGTTAAGGAAAGTTAGAATCAACTCATATGATCACCAAGAATTATTAAGTTATTGGAATAAATAAAGTATGAAAAATTAATAAAATACAATTTATGTAGTACAAGATTTAGAAACACTTTCTGTGGACAATTTGTTCACCGGCATCCTCATATTCTTCCTTGGTAACCCACATCTGTTGGAAGGTTGACAAGCTCGACAAGATGGAACCACCAATCCAGACAGAGTACTTTCTTTCTGGTGGAGCAACAACCTTAACAGACATAGAAGCTGGAGCCAAACCAGTCATTTCCTTCTTCAATCTTTCTGGAATACCTTCGAACATGGTAGTACCACCAGACATGACAATATTGTTGAAGAGATCCTTTCTGATATCAATATCACACTTCTTGATAGTATTGTTAGTAGTTTCATGGATACCTGAAGCTTCAAGACCAATGAGCATTGGGTTGAAGAGAGCTTCTGGACATCTGAATCTTTCGTTACCAACAACAATGACGTTACCATCAGGGAGTTCGTAGTCCTTTTCAATGGAAGATGGGTTGGTGGAGAAGTTCTTCATTTCTTCATCGAAGTCTTGAGCAACATAGGAGAGCTTTTCCTTAATGTCTCTGACAATTTCCTTTTCAGCAGTAGTGGTGAATTGATAACCTCTTTCAGTCAAGAGCTTAACCATCCATTCAGTCAAGTCACGACCAGCCAAATCAATTCTTTGGACAGCGTGTGGCAAGGAGTAACCTTCATAGATTGGAACAGTGTGAGTAACACCATCACCAGAGTCAACAACGACACCAGTAGTTCTACCAGAAGCATACAAGGACAAGACAGCTTGGATAGCAACATACATAGCTGGAACGGAGAAGGTTTCGAACATAATCTTGGTCATCTTTTCTCTGTTAGTCTTTGGATTGAGAGGAGCTTCAGTCAACAAAACTGGGTGTTCTTCTGGAGAAACTCTCAATTCATTGTAGAAAGTGTGATGCCAGATCTTTTCCATGTCTTCCCAACAAGTAACAATACCGTGTTCAATTGGGTACTTCAACTTCAAGATACCTCTCTTGGATTGAGCTTCATCACCAACATAGGCGTCCTTACCACCCATACCAACCATGGTACTTTGCATCTTTGGATAACCGACAATAGATGGGAAAACTGATCTTGGAGCATCATCACCAGAGAAGCCAGCCTTACACATACCAGAACCGTTATCGACAACCAATCCTTGAACTTCTTCACAGAATGACATTCTTATTTGTTTGTTGTTTTTTTTCTTGTTGTAATTATGAGTAAGGTTGTTCCGTGTGTGGGTTGTTTAAAAATTGATTTGCCTTAACAACGGAGTGAGGTTGTGTGGCCTTGTTGCGCCACGTCAACAAGCCGCAGGTTGGATCTTAACAAGAAGGGTTGAAAGAACTCTAGCCGTCGACTATTGTTTGCGCGTTGTTTGTGTTGTTGTTGGGCGAGTTTAGAAGTTGAACGGTGCGATTTGAGTTGTGCCTTAATGATGAACAGAGGAAGAGGCCGTAACACAAGAGTCAAATGCACCTTTTCATTACAGTTGAACGTACTTACAATACTTTACAACTCTAATTGAATTGAAGCTTCTGTGGAGCAAGCAATCTGGTTGGACAGTTGATCTTTCCAATAATACCACTTTCCACTTTTGAAAGAGTTGCTTGTTCTTACTTGTTCTTCAAGTGTAGTGAGAAGATACTAAGCAGTAGATTATTAGTGCGAGATGATCATTGCAGAGATAGTATTATTATTATTACACAATTAGATTGAATATATTATTATAATTTAAAGAATGACCATTTTCCGATAATTGAATCATAATGATAAATATTAATAATAATATTTAAATTAAATAAAATAAAAAAAAATAATGATGGATTCTATTCTACCACCAATACCAATTTCACTCTACGACTTTTTCGGATCAATTTGGATAATACCTGGAACAATTGGATCAATTATTGGAGATCCTCTCGTTTGTTATTTGGCCTATATTCTCTCACCTAAGGTTAAAAATCAAGATGCCTCTGGTCCTGTTCGTATCCGATGGCCAATTGTTACATTCATGTTACAAATTATTTTCGGTTTGATTAGGACTGGATTATTCTTTCTTTTAGTTTTTTGGACAAGGTACTATTGTTTGGAACATAATGTACGTGGAGTTTTCAATGGATTCATTCCGGAGGATGATGATGCAGATGAGGATGAAATTAATAAGAGAATGTATGAAAATAGTGCCAATGCTGCTTTTGGATTTATCAAGATGCACTTTTTCATTATGAATTTTGCCAGCTCTTATATTGGTCATGTAATTTCATCAGCAAAGACTGGTTATGTTGCCAATCCAATGGCTGATCAAATGGCCGATCAACCTAATAATGCCATTCCACCAGAAATGATGAAACTCGATCTGAATTTAATTTGTCATGCAGCCTCAGTTGTCATTTATGTTTATATTGTATTGATATTTGTTTGGTCTGTTATTGGATTATCAACTGCATTAATGGTTGCTGTTGTTCATATTGCATTAATTTTAGTAATTTATAGAAATGTTGTCAAGATGATTATTAATACTGTTAAAAAACTCTTTTCTAATAAGACTGATTAAATTATTCCAGAATTCTCTCTTTAATTTTCACTATCTTAATTATTATTATTTAAATAAATTATTAAATTCTAATTCTTTGAATAAAACATTGTAATTTAGGAATTACTTGATCTGAATACATAGATTTCGTCTCTATCATTCCACCAACATTCGGATAGAATTGAAAATCATGTTGCATTTAAATCTTCGTTCATGTTCTTTTAAACTTTGGTCAAATCATCAATTTGAATAATAATTACTACCAGATCAAATCGATGAATTATCAGCCTTCTTTCCATAGAAACGTGAAGATGGGTGTAATTGGCTTCCAAATCATGAAAACAATTTTTAATTAATTTTCAAGCAGAACAATAAAAAAAATTTAGAAGAGCAAACACTTCTTCTCTCACCCAAACGACAAACTTTGGTTGTTCGTCTTTTTTGCTTCTGTGACCGGAAAGTCATATCCGTTTGTCTCTAGGTTCATCAATATTGTTTGATATAACATTATCAGAATCATATAGAGGTTCTGAAGTTTTGTGAGTTTTAGAGTGTAGTCAAGAGAACCAGAGATTTTATTTAAAGAACGAAAAAGATCAAGATTGTTTGATACACACACAACATGAATAATTACGAAGATTTTGAAGGATCTGAAGGAGAGGGATTCCTTCAACATAGTACTGATGATGAATTTTTCGATATGGATATGGTTCAAACATCGGAAGAAGATACTGTACAGTCAAATGAAAATACCACCAACACTGAGAATACTAAACCAACATCAACAACAACACCCACTAGGCTCAATCCAAAGTCTTCCTTCTATTCACCTCTTTCCTCTGCCTCTTCATTTCATTTTAGTGGAGGATTAGAGGATGATACTGATGAAAAGGCTTCTCCTCATCCACACGATTCATCTTCTTTCACTGACATTCCACAACAACAACAACCTAAACATCATCATCATGATTCACCAATTTATGGTCAAGAGGAAGAGGAGGAAGAAGCAGAAAATTATGACAATAGTTTCCATCATTTTGATAACTGGAACAAAATACCAGCATCAGCAACAACTAACTACAAAAAACCAACGTTTCCTTCTCTCCCAAAGAACCATTTCAAGAAGGAAACTTCTGGTTATACAATAGATAGTGATACGAGTAGTGATGACGAGGAAATTAAACAACGTTGTTCTTTCAATAACAACCAAACAACATCAAAAAGACCACCCAGGCCAAATCACAGAAGAACAAATTCCGCTGATTTTGCCTTTTCTGAATCAGTACCAACAGTGTCATCATCGAGGTTAAATATTAGTATTAGTGGTAACCCTTCTCCGAATACCTCAAACCTCCATCATCACCATAGAAACTCTAGAAGTGGAGACAATTATAACCTTCAAAGTGTTGCCTCTCCTACAATTCATCAAATTCACTATTCCCAACCATACCACACTCCTTCATCTACAAATGTTCAAATTCTTTCTCAATCCCTTCCTTCCAATTCTTTCGTCATGCCAAATGAACAACACCCTCATTTTCATCAACAACCTCCAGTAGTAAATGGTCATCACAACCAGGACTCGAAAAATTCCAGAAGCTACTCTCTAAATACTAGAAGATCAGGCACATTTAATCAAATTTCCATAAGAACTTCCTCGCAAACATCAACACCAATCTCTGATACAACACAACCACCACAAAGGAAAAGAGGTCACAAACGTGTTTCCTCTGCAACAAATATTTATTTTGCATCACCTTTGAATAATCCTTGTGCCTCTGCAACTTCACCAACTTCAATGCATGTGCAAATCGTAACAGAGCAACTCTTTGATCCTTGCTCGCATTCAGAACCATCATCAGCTAGGAGAGGAAGTGGAACAACAACTAGTACGACAACCACAACACTAACAGTTGTTTCATCAACACCTTCATCAACAATCCCTAGACCACCTTCTCATGTCCATAACGAGGAAGGATTCACAATTGAGGAAGTGGAGGATGATGACGAAACATTGCCAAGTCTTGAATCAACTTCTGTAGCAAGTGGAGATGGTGATTATTCATCTAGCTCTAGTCACGAAAAACGTGATTATAGAACAAAGAAACCTCATTCTATTATTACAAATCAAGATCGCAATATTATGGCAGTTTTACAGCCTAGTACACCTCATTCAGAACATTCCATTTCACCTAAGGAGAGCATTCATCAAGTAAGAAGGATGTCTGCAACTTCTCCAAATATTCTTCCACTACAGAAAAATGGAACAAGAACCTCAATAGTTGTTCAAACCATTAAGGTTAAATGGAACGATCCAGAGAATGAAAAATCCCCTCCAAAAGAAAAGAAAAAAAAGGAAAAGAAGGAAAGGAGATTACGACATGGACGCTCAGTTGTTGTGAACAAGTCTCAGGTTTCAGATGCTATTGCCAAAAAAAGAAGAGAAAGAGCTAATAGTCACAAGAGGAGATTTTTTGATGTTTCGACTCAAACTGATGATGGAACATCTGAAAACAAGACACCTTTAGAAAGCGAATCACAAATTAGCGTAGAACGTACAGAAGTACCTGCTTCGCAAGTCACCGAAACCATTACACCAAAAGAGGTCAACTACAGCTCAGATGAAGAAATATCTTCTGAAGCTGATTCTGAACAATCAGACACATCCACAGAACCATCAAGTACCAATAGTGGAACTCATGATTTGGATGAATATCATTTTGGTGATGCATTTTTAGATGGAGGAGAATATATTTTTGAAATTGATGGAGGAATAGACGAGTTGAATCATGCTCTGCAGAATAATGAAGAAATTCAAATAGAAATCCCAATGACATTCATAGTTACAAAGTCAAATGTTGCTTCATCCAGTGCTACACCACTCACAGCTAGGCAATCGACAATTATTCAAATTCCAAATATTACTATGGATACATTCCATCCTGGAGAATACTTTAGCGATTATACTCATGCAGATAATCAGGATGATAACATGGAATCGATTGAAAATTTGCTAGAGGCAAACACTACTTTGGATGACCTTAAGAGAAAGATCATTTCTCAAAAGTATACTAGCTCACATCAACCTGTAGATGATGATGATCTTCCTGATGTGAATGCTATTGTTTTGAAATACAGAGATGCTGAAGGAGACTTGATTACAATCAGATCTACTGAAGAGTTGAAAATTGCCTATATGGAATACCTGAATGCAAAAAAGAGAGAAAAAGAAACTGTCAAGATAGAAGAACTAGATGATAATGACCAACCTGTTTTTGAACTGGAAGCTCACGTAAATCCAGGCGTCAGGTATACAGAGGATTATTCCAATGATTCTGATGGAAGCGTATTTTCTATTGGTACTCCAATGATAGAACATGATCCTTTTATTATCATTGCTTCAGATTTTGCAAACTCACAAATGGACAGAACTAATATCTATGTTGATAATATGCAACAGCAAGTTGTTATTGTACAACAACAAGTTAGTCATTCTCCATCCCATTCCATCTTGCAAACCACATACATGAGCCCAACAATTTCACATGGACATCACCATCATCACCACCTGTATGGCAATCATTCCCATCAAAACTTCCAACACTTTGCTCATAGTCCTCATGCCCACTCAGCTTATGGATATCAAACTCCAACTTCCTACTCATCCAAGAAAAGTCTACATAAGAGTTTTTCTGAAGATGACATGTTTAAACCACAGTTTGAGAATAGCAAAAAGACACCACCTTCAGAAAGATATGACCATGACGATTTTGAAGAAACACCTGTCCAACCACCTAGGAAATCAAGTGTAACTAACTCTGAGCTAAGCAAAACCCTATCAGCTGACGAAACACCTACATCATCATCTTTTTCTTCCATGTCAATGGAAGAGCAACAAAAAGCTCTTTGGTATCGTGGAGTTTACCATTTCAGTTCACTTTATTGTCCATCATTTAAAGAACAACAAAAACTATTTGATACCATTCAAATTGGTAAACAGCTTGGTGCTGGTAGCTTTTCAGTTGTGTACAGTGCTATGCACATTTTAACAGGACAATCATTTGCTATGAAAATTTGTTATCTGGATACACTTAAGAAAACATTCAACACAGAGGTGCCAGAGGTCATCTTTTCCAAGATTATCAATGAAATTAAGATTTTGGAAGATATTGGAGATCATGCTAACATTGTAAAATTTATTGCAAGTGATTTATTCAAATACGTTCTGTTCAAGGATGATAAATCCTGTGCAGCAATTTATAGACCTGATATTATTTGTATGGTAATGGAATTAGTACAAGGAGAAACCTTGGATGTAGTTATCAGAAAGAATGCTATGGGTCGTTTGCATGAAAATATTGTGAGAATTTATGCCAAACAAATATTTGAGGCATTGACATACTTGCATGATAAGAATATAGTTCACGGCGATATCTCACCTTACAATATCATGCTTAACCAATGGGGTGTTATCAAAATGATCGATTTTGGTTTATCTAAAAAGATGAACGCAGATGCTGCATCAGATAAGCAAACAAAGCAAATCAACGGTACTCCAATGTATATTGCACCTGAAGTCATGGAATCTTTGAATCAAGGCAAACCATCTGATATTTTCTCTGCAGGTTGTGTTATTTTGGAAGCACTTACAGGAAGATGTCCGTATCCAGCATTCCAACCTCTCAGAGAACCAATTCATGTTTTCGTTGAAATTCTCAAAGCTAGAAAGTCTCCAGCAATAACTGACGAAGAGATGGAAAATTTCTTCGTTTCAGAGACAGCCAGAGACTTTTTGGTTAAATGTCTAGAGTGGGATCCAGAAAAGAGAAGTACTGCGAAATCCCTTCTCGACCATCCTTTCCTTAAACCATTAACAGAGGAGGAAGTATTAAAGTCCCTCATGGAAAGCAAATTCAAGAGTAAGGAACAGAAGAACATTCAAAGAGGAAATATTACTGAACATGTATCGAATGAATCTGTAGCTGGTTCTGAATCTTTAGAAGACTCTGATGAAGGCGTTGAAGACGACAGTGACTTTTATGATGATGACGAAGACGAAGAAGAAGAACACTCAGACAGTTGTGAAGAGCAATCTACAGGTGCTTAGTATTAATAAATTTCACTTTCAACGATTCTTTATTGGGTTTTCTTTGTGCATACCTTTCATCAATAGAAAAACAGTGCACAGGTCTATAATTAATGATAATTGTCTAGGTATTTTTTGAGGTGGAGAATGATGAGAAGAAATGGAAGTTTTTTATCAGTTGGATTTTTCAGTGATTGAAGTTGCTCATTACACCTCTGCGAATTCATTAATAAGTGAACTTTGGAGAATCTTGATTTTGATGGAATAATAAATTAATTTACTGTCTTAGAGAGATTTTTGAAATTCTCTCAGATTTGGTATTGACATTGGTTTTAGAACACATTGTAAAGTCAACCATATTTTGAGGAATGTTAATGGTTGGTCTGAGTTTATCGAGTGGAATTTGTTCTCCAACGTATGGTCCAACTCCAAATACTCTTGTCCATTCAGTGTCCACGATTTGATAGAAACGATCATACAGTCCATTACTAGCCAAATAAGTAGAAGTGAATTTTGA
>NW_003163314.1:45871-87615 GCF_000004985.1 Naegleria gruberi | reverse complement strand
ATTGCAGATCCTGTAATGTTTGTACTTTCAGTGCTTCCATAAACTCCTTGCATTTTGGCTCCTTGAATGGTTGTCAAATACCACATGAGTCCAATATTTTGATCAGCAAGTACAGGTGGGAATGATCCATATGGAGTTACAATGGTTGTATATTCGATTGGTTGACTGGCTATTTGTGCAATACCACAAGCAGATGAGTATGGAGGTGAATAATCTCCTCTTTTAACTGGAACTGTTACACTGGCAAACAATCCAGGAATTCCATTTTCAATACTGTTAACAAGTCTAGCCCTTTCACCATTCAAGAAAATTCTATTATTGACAGGGACGGATTGATATGGCAACATGAGATACTTCCACTTTTCATGTGAACTATACCAAAAACCTTGTTCAACAAGAATATCTCCATAGAGTTTCGACTTGTATTTAACAGCACGAGTCTGGGATCTCTTGGCTAACCAAATCTTATTTCTCTCATCAAGTGAATAACCAGATGCAGCCCAGTCAGCTTTCAAATCAATAAAGAAATCCATCAATTCTCCTTCATAAGGATCATTTAAATAACAGGAACCATCACTTTGATAATTATTTGGATTATATGGACTACCATAAATATTCTTAATCTTGGCAACACATCTCACATGTCCATTACCATCGTAAAATATTGGAAGAACTGTTTGAGTGAGTTTCTTAATTCTAGCAGCAATAATATCTGCAAGATCGAGTCCAATTTGTTGTTGTCTCAAAACTTGTTCAACAGCAATCAAACCCCAAATCATTTGTCCATTGTCTAGAGATGGAACTCTATCTGTCCATCCATCCAATAGTCCAGCACCTTCATCACTCACAGTGAACCATGGCAACAATCCACCAAAGCCAGGATATTGATTATCAAACTTTTCATAACTTTGCAGCTTGGCTCTGAGTGAGGAGAGAATGAATTGTTGCACTCTATTATCTTGTGAATCCTTGATTGATTCGTAGGATCTCAATAATTGTTGATTCTTCTTGGCAGAAAAGGCAAATCTCACATTCGATTGTGATTCCATTGAAGACTTGAAGAAATTCATTGCAATTTTATCACCATTCAATCCCAAAGCAATCATATCCAAATGAAGTGATTCTTTTGAAGCAGCTGAGAAATCATGAAGTGGATCATGCAATTCTGAAGTATCATAATCAATCTGATGTCCATCATAGGTCAATCCAGAAATCATATTGAGTCCAACTCCATGCGTAGCAAATTTACCTTCCCAATGACTAACATTCATCAAAAACTGTTGTGCTCTTATCGAATTATTATAAAAATCAGCAATTGAATATTCAAGTGCAAATCTACATGGATAATTTTCTGCTTCTTCAATTGACTTGGCATGAACTAATGATTCCTGCAAACACATCATCATCAGCACACCCACCACAACCAACACAATTCTACCAACAAAATCCCATTTTGTTAACTTTCCACTTTTACTTTTCATTCCTTTAAATTTTCCCAATTCGAATAGTACATTTATGATCATGAAAAGGATGATAATGATCATCATCGGCATCATCATCACATACCATAGAAAAGGAACCAATTTATTCCGAACCAAATGAACCATGAAAATGATCATCATCAAATGTGTGCTTACCTCTGTGTGGAGATATTTTAAACAAATGCAAAGAGCAACAAATTTGTCCTTTCAGTTGTTGCTGCATTTTTTTAAAGTTTTTTCGTTTTTCTTTGAAAACTCTAATTTTTGATTACAATAATGATAATCGAATATTGGAAATAATTGAGTTTCATGCCTTTGGATTGATTTGGAAAGATATTTTGCAAATATCAGAGTTTCAGTTTACAATCAACTACTACTTGGTGAAATTAGTTGGTGATTGTAAATTCTGTTACAACGGCGTGATGGTCGCTTGGTGCCTTGTATGGATCATTTTCATAGTGATATTCGCTTGCTTTTCCATCAATGATGAAATTCGAAACGTTTACAATACTGGAGCCGAAATCTCTGAATAGAATATAGTCAATTCTCTTTTTGTAATCACCATTGGTGCTGAATGTGAGCTCATTGGCGAGTGTAAATTCGTCTAAGAGTTTTGAAGTATGCGAGAGTGAATTTCTCATAGAAATATACGAATCAGTCCACTTTCCATCAATAAGCATGTTGGAATAGGCTGCTTCTTGAGGTTCCAAATTGAAATCTCCACAAACCACTTGAATAGTTGGCTTTCCACTACTGCTACTACTAGATTCCACATTCAAATTTGCAAATCGATTAATATCCAAAACATTTTGATTTCTCTCATGTTCTTTCAATGAGAGATGAGTATTGAAAATATCAGCAGTGATGAAAGAGTTCATGTGTGGAATTAAAATTCTTGCCCGCACACAAATTCTTTGGTGAGTGGAAGAATCTGATAAATCTCTGTAGAGGAGTGTGTAATCTGCCTCAATGATTGGATATTTGGAGAAGATTGCAAGACCTTCCTCTTGCATTGTTGGTGGAACGTCCATGTAGAAGGGTTGCACGTAGCTCATGGCAGGTCTTGAGTGATAGTGAATATAGCCCAATTGTGAGAGTGCCTTCTTGATGTGAATGAGTTGATATTCATCTTCAAATATAAATTCATGGAAATTATTGAGCTTTTTCAAATCCTTCTTTTCATCTAGTCGAACTTCTTGGAAACAAATGACATCTGGTTGATTTCTTTCTATAACTTTGATCATTTTCATCAATCTCTTAATCCAATTTCCTTCATAGTTGTGAATATTATATGACATGATTTTCAAACTTGTTGTTTTAGGAAGTTCAGTCTTTGTCTTTAACATGGATGGTGAAATATTCAATTCCCATCTCTTTCCTGTAATGTACCAATTCAATTTGTTTGGAGAATGTTGAAAATTATAAATAATTCTAGAATTCATAATTGAATTCAAAACAGAATCATCAAAATTCAAACCATGTAAATACTCAATTTCTTCCCTTGGTAAATGTCCCATTTTCACACGAGTTTCAAATAAAAGTCCCATCCAAACCTTCACTAAATCCCACATAAATTGACCATCCCTTGATGCTGGAAAGTACATTTGACTTTCCTCTTCCTGATTATAAGTGTGAAATAAAAAACTTCCCTTCACAATTTCAAAAGATTGCAAATACCAAAATTCTTGTTGAAAATTCAAGCATTGCTCATTAGAAAATGATTGTACAAAATCCTCAAATATTTCCTGTTTCATTTCTGTCATCCACTTGATGTATTGAGGAGAGAGGGAGAAGTTTCCGAGTAGATTAAGTTCTGGGCTTCGGGATAATAAATTTAAAACATTTCCATATTCTAGATGTTTGAAATTTGCATGATATTCCGATCCACATTCACAATATTTGTTTTTCCTTTCCTCCACTAATAAAATTAACTGCAACGAGAAAAGTAGGAGTGTGAAAAGGGCAGCTGAGATTTTTATCATTTTTTTAAATTTGGATTTTTTAAAGATTTCCAAGAATTGCTTGAATCAATGCACTCATTGAATGTTTTGATATTTAAATAATTATTTATTGAACAATGAAAATAAATTACAATAGTTTAAGCCAAATACTTGTAAGTTTGTCTGTCGTTTTCATCTCTTTCCAAATATTCTCTTTCAATCAAGTTTTCAATTCTCTTCTTGATCAAATTAGGAGCAGGCATGAATCTTTGTTGAAGTTGTGAAGTAGCTTCCAAAACCAAGTCACGGTGAGTCATGACCTTTCTAGACTTCATAATACGAACAATGACAGCATCAACGACCATCTTACGTTCTTCTTCAACTTGTTGATTGATCTTGGAGGCACCTTCTTCAGTTTGCTTAGTCATTGGTGGCATGGCATTCATCTTCAACTTTCTTGACTTGAACAAATTGTTAGTAGCAAAGATTGTTGTTGCTGAAATGGTAAATTTCTTCTTATCACCTTCTGCAGTGGATTGTTGTTGATCTTCAGAAGCCTTGACAGTCAAAACTTTAGCAACCTTCTTATATTGTTCACCATCATCAAGTGGCTTTGTAAGTTGGATAAGATTCTTCTTGAGTTCAGCAGCTGGAATCTTTGTTGATGTTTCAATTTCCTTGTATGTGAGTTTTTCATTGTCATTGAAAAGGAGGAGAACAGCCATTTGGAATGTTGAAGCAGTAATTTCAAACTTTTGAGTAAAACCATTCATAATAATAGAGGCATTACCCAATTGATATTGCCAAGTTAACTTTCTACCATTGTGTTGACCTTGATAAAAGTCATTGAAAACATTCATAGATTTGTTAATATCTTGTTCTGAGAATTCAATCTTGTATGAAGTAGTACCTGGCCATGAACCTTGAGTCAAAACTTGAATATTCATATCAATAGGTGGTCTCGTTCTATATTCATTCCATTGACCCATCAAATCCTTACTCAACTTGATATCCTTGAACATATTTTCAAGACGTGTTGTGAATTGAACACCAAATTCAGTCTTCAACTTGGATAAGAACAACTTTTCAGCATCATCAGATGCACATCTTTCTTCCAAGAGACGAACAGCCAAATGTTCCTTGTAGTACTTTTCGAAAATATCCTTATCCTTGACGTGTCTGAAAATCATAATAACTTGATCAAAGAATGTATCAAGTTGTTCTTCTTCAATTTGTTGTTTACCCTTCTTGAGTTTCTTATCCAACAATAATGAAAGATATTCAGAGAATTTTTCGTTTTGATTTACAACTCTATCAAAAGCATCCTTTGTAGCCTTTGAGAAATCCTTATCTCTAATGAAAGTATTTGTCTTTCTGGTCTTACTGATACCTCCACCAACAGTAGCAGCACCTTGTCTAGTACTGAATGAACGTAAAAGTAATTCATCATAGTAAACTCTCAATTGAATAATTTCAGTAACCAAAGTAATATAATCATTATTCTTTTCTTCACTTGTGACAATAGCCAAACCTTGTTCAGTGACATATTCACGATAAATATTAATAGTTGGTTCTAAAGCACCTTCAACCAAACCCAAAACATCATAAACAAGACGTAATTCAGTTTCCTTCTTATCTTTCAACATGACCAAAACACCACTACCTTCCTTATTAACAACAGAATCCTTATATCTTGTAATGAATTCTTCTTTAACAACATTTTCAATCTTATTCCTCGTCTCTGGATCCAAACAACGATCAGCTCTATCAGTTTCTTCCTTTAAACGTTGTTGGATCTTCTTCAAATAATCTACAGCTGTACAAGAATCGAAAATTTTCTCAGCTTCAATTTTGTAGTAAATATGTGATTCACTTAAGAATTTAGATTCAAAGACAGGAATGTAAACCTTTTCCTTGTCAATTTCCACCATCATTTGGGTGAGAGAACGAAGCAAGAATTTGTCAGCAGGTTCAATATTGTCTCTTTCCTTTCTAATTATCGATAGCATAATAGATTGAACTCTATCAGTCAATTTGATCAAAACTTCTTCTCTGAAAATAAAGATACCCAATTCGAAAACGGTCTTAATTTTGTTGTCGTGAGTTGATTGACGTTCAACCCATTGTTCATCCAAGAACAAGAGCAAATCTCTAATAGTACAAGCAGCCTTTCTGTACTTTTTCCATACAGTCAAAAGGTGTGGAAGGAATGTAATTTCCTTTTGTTGATTAATGTCATTACAGACGCCCTTTGTATGTTTAGAAATAGTTTGTCTGACTTTATCATAGAGTTTTTCACCATACTTTTTAGTAACTAATTTATATGCAAGACTGATGATGATCGGATTGTTATTATACAATATGATCAATTCTACTTACTCAAACAACTTTTGATAATCCATAACAGCAGCTCTTTCTTCGTAGATCTCATCGATAGCTGATGTGAGAATTTCAATAGTCTTGTTGGCCTCATCCAAAGGCATTTCATTGGTCTGTGCCAAAATTTTCTTTGGGATTCTCAACATTTTCTATATATTATTTGTAATATATATCCATTTGATGATGTTGTTATTGTTGTTGTTGTATCAAAGATCAAAAGTATTAGCGTGATGATTATTGTTGTTGTATGATAAATGTTTTTGATCATCAAAAAAATTTCCAATAAAACCAAAACATCCATATATAACATCAAAATGTTAACAATGTCATTCCAACATCAACAACAATCCATCAAAACAAATAGCCACTTACCTCTCTCTTTGATCAATGTGTTGCCTTTCGCAGTGTGATTACCCAATTTTTTTTAAATATGATTTGAATATTTATTTTTAAAACAATGGTCGCCAAGTTCCTCTGCAGAAATTTCCAGCAGGCAATTTTGAATGATGATTTTGTTACCCAACTTCCTCTCTCCATCACCTAGCAGCTGCACAGTGAAGTGGAACTTGTGTGTTATTTTGCACAACTTTGTGATGGGACATTTTCAAGGTTGAACTCTCTTTGTAAAGTGTTTAGAAGAGAGAATTTGCACTAATCTACAGTTCTGTCTATTCCAATTTCACTCCTCTATGTTGGTTAGTCTAGAGAACAAGATACTAATTTTGATTTTGTGGGGATAATTTGTTTTATTTACAAACATTTTGATTCAATGCTAATCGAATTGAATCTCTATTGGAAAGCCAAATAAACTTGGGCTTAACAGAATGGCTGAAAATCATGTGAATTGATGATTTAAAGAATATCGAATAATACAATGAATGCATAGATTACTCCTTAAAAGAGGGTTAGGATGGCCGAAATATACAAGTGAAGACCAATTGATTTTTTCTAAAGTTTAGTTTCATATATTTACCAAATAAACATGTCATTAAACTATATGAATAATAATTTAATACGTACAACTGCAACAGTAACTGGTGGCATGAAGATTGCGAAAATAATTAAAACAATGAGATCTAATTGAGAAAGAGTTTGGGTAGTCATGGTTATTTGATTTTTTTTGTTGTTTGTGAAAATCGTTGTTGGAGGAATAACGTTGAATTTATGGCCGAAATGTTTCGAATTTACTTCGTTGTGATGTCCTTTTTTTCGTTTGATTCGGCATGAGGCCCAATTAGGCATTCAGTTTTGTAACTCAGGATATTGAGAGAAATTGTTTTTGGACAAATCATGTTTGTTTTCTGTAAACGAAAGGTTTAATTGAGCATGTACACAAGTTCGAAACTTGAAAATGGTTTGATAGTTGAATATTTTTAATTGCCTTAATTGTGTACAACTAGTTGTAAAGTTTTACAATCTATTTCCAAGTACAAAGCAGTTTCTAATTGTTCGTTCATCTGTCATACTCATAAATTTATTCCTTACAGACTGGACTCAATAAAGTTCTGTACACATTGAATAAAACGAATAGCATTCTTTCTCTTCATTCTTAATTCTTCTTCTCCATCAACATCTACATTGTCCAATTCCAATAAACACCTAGTTAAATATTCATCAACTTTTTTCCTTTCATAATCATATTTCTTTTCACCCAATTCCTCTTTTTTATCTTTCAAAGCTTGTGCCTCCTTTTCCAGAGTTTCTGCTTTCTGTTGAATTTGTTCAATTTTAGAAAGAGCAACTTGTTGCTTGGTAAGTGTTGGCTGTTTGTTTGATTGTTGTGTTGGTTGTTGTACATTTTCCGAAACATTAGTGGCATTAGATGTAGGATTATTGGTTGCTGGCAACTTCTTTCCAACTACTACTATTGCCAGACTCGGATTAATATTCAAATCGGAAATAACACTCGTATCATCAGTTAATTCCTTTCCTTGATAGACAAGCTTTACTGTTTCCAATTGATATTGAAGATGTTCAGCAACTCGTGTTCTAACAGTGTGAACCTAATAATATAATTATTATCCAATTAAATTAATAATACATCCAAATTCAAAATAATATTAATGCATCATCATATGTTGTATGGCGGAAATAATTTTAAAATTCAATTCCAATCATCTATAATTTCAATGTTACGTACAGTATCATTACTCATCAATTGCAACTGAAATTGCTTCTTTGTAATTGTCTTGAATGTGAGAGTTACCTCCGAATTGCCCATCATTTATTTTTTTTTTTGATTTTTTAAAGATTTTTTCAAATCCAAATTATATTTACATTATTAAATCGAATTGATGGAACGGAAATGTAAATTACAACATTTTATAATTCCATTTGGTTTCTTCTATCCAAATATTAATTTGTTTTTAATTTAATTTTATTAAAAATTTGAGTTTTTTATTAAAATTAAAAAAAAATGGCAAAGAAGGCTGCTTCCGATAAAGCCTCAACATCTTTGGCAACAACAACAACAAACGGAAAATCAGAGACTGCAGATACTAAATCATCAACCACAAAAGCTAAAAAAACAACTCAGAATGTTCCACAGGAAAGTGCTAGGTCAACTCTCTGGTTTAGTGTTATTAGATTTTCTGCACTTAGTTTACCATTCATATTGTTAGCCTATTTTTCTCTTCTCTATGTTCAATATAGTCAACTACCACCATATGATGCTGATCCTTATTTTGATAGTCAATTAAATTTGTTGAAGAAGAAGAGTGCTGATTCGGAATTGGATAAATTTATGAAATCAAAACAAGTGATTGAAGTGAAAAGTGAAAGTGGATCAGTGGAAAGAGTTATAGAGGATTCTGGAAGATTTCTCTCATCGGATTCATCCAGCTATATTTATGAAAGAGTTAAATATTCTGAAAATTACAAAGAAAAAGGTGTAAATGGTATTATTATATTTGTTCACAACATTGGTTCACACCAAGGAGCAATTATTGATGAAGCTGAGGAGAGTGAATGGATTGAAAAGTCATTAATATTGAAGAATGGATTTATAATTTATAGATATGATATGAGAGGATCTGGAAAATCATCAGGCCCACGTTGCTTCATTGTTTCCAGTAGTAATTCTACAGCATTCGAATATTTGAATGATTTCCATCAAGTTGTTGGTGAAAGAATGAACAATTTGAAGGAAAATTTAGAAATTGGTCAAGTTCCAATTGTTGTCATTTCAGAATCTCTCGGATCATTGATTACACTCCACTATGAAACATCCTATCCTAACAAACACAAAATCGATGGCCTCACATTCGTTTCTCTTCCTTCCATTACATCAACTCAATATACAGATGAACGTTCTTTTGATAAGGCCCCAGGAAAAATATTACCACCACACAAGGATGTACTCATGAGAATGACACTCCATTATGTGCCTTCCTATCCAGCCAGAAGTCTTTTACCTCCTCTCAATTATACATGCAGAGTCGCAAAGCGTATAAAGAAGCTCACATCAGACAAACTCAGATATTCAGGAGCCTCAATTTTTGCAGAGACACAATTGTATAACCTCATCAATAGTTTTATCTACTTCTCTAGTTATGAAGAAGTTCATAAGAGTATCAGATCTGATTCTAGATATTCCATTAAGGGAGTTGGTGGTGTTGAATTGATGGTCAATCCAGACATGTGGACCATTACAACAGCAAAAACTATTTTGGATTTATTGGAAAAAGTGAATCAAGGTGAAACATTGACCAATTTAAAAAATCCAAACATTCTCTTATTGCACGGAGTATATGATTATGTGACGCCAATTGCAAACCTTAGACGTATCGAATATCTTTCCAAGAGAAATTGTCCTGATTGCCAAAGAAAAGTAATTGACTATGATAAGAGTATGTTGGATCTTCTCAATGACATGCAATCAGAAAAGGTCAAGTTGGATATTGAAAATTGGCTCAACCAAATTATTGTTAAATAAGATTTATAACTTGATAGAGAAATTTTTGATAAAATTATTTATTGATTAGATTTAAGGGCAGAATTGATTAATTCCAAATCGTCATCGGTCATAACAGATTCAAGGGTTGGATCAAACTCTAAAGTACTAAGCTTACAAACACCCTTTTCAGTAGATTCTTGGATGGTGGTGGCAAGTTTGTGGAGAGAGCTGGCTTCGAATTTCCAATCTCTAATCTTGAGACTCTTACAAGTGTCATTTGTTGAAATGAAAGAGCATAAGGCATCTAAAACTTCATCTCCCTTGAATTCATCTGAAATATCCAAGGTAGTCATTGTCTTGTTAGTGGAGAGAGTTTGAAGCAAACTTGTCATATCTTCTTGAGTGAGAGCACATCCATCAAAAATAATCGATCTCAATGAAGGAGTATTATTCAAGGATTCGAATAAGAGACTAATCTTTTCTCTTGGCAAATCAGAAAGAGTTTCAAGGAATCCACTATCAATCAATGGTACGAAAATATCAATAGTTTCAACGTTATCATTTTGCAACTTGTGGATGAGCTTATCTAAGGCATCAGATGATTCGGTCAATGTGATTTTAGGTTGGTGAGTGGTACTAGTACTTGTACTTGAATTCTTCAACTTGGATTGCAATTCTTCAATGATCTTCTTGAGAGCAGCAACTTCTTCTTGTTTGGTCTTTTCTTGGGCTTCCAATTGTTCTTTGAATTCCTTTTCTTTCTTTTCTTGTTGTTCAGTTTGTTCAGAAATTGTCTTGGAGAGTTGGGTAATTTTCTCCTCTGATTCGTGTTTCAACTTGTTGTTTTCCTTTTGGAGTTGTTGAACTTCATTATCGTGATTACTGCTATTTCCTCCCTTTCCATTATTCTTCTTCTTTCCATTATTGTTATTGTTGCTATTCGATTGTTTGACCTTTGATTCCAATTCAGTGATTTGAGTTTGCTTTTCTTTCATGGACTTTTTCAAGTCGTTAATTGTACTCAAATGAGTTTGGACTTCGGATTCTAATTTCTGGACAGTCTTTTCAGATTCTTCCTTCTTGCTTTGCAATTCGGTGAATTGTTGAGTGGAGGCAGTAAGTTTTGATTCCAATTCCTTAATTTGGTTTTCAATCTTGGCGATTGTTTCTGTCTTTTCTTGTAATTCTTGCAAAACTTGGCTGTTGGAAGTTTCCTTTTGGTTGACTAATTCCTTAAGAGTTTGAATTTCAGCATCCTTTGTTTGAGAAGCTTCAGCGAGTGCTTGAGTAGATTGTTGCTTTTCCTTTTCGAGTTGTTCAGTCAAGGATTGGGCAGCAGATTCCTTTTGAGAAACCAAATCTTTCAATTCTCCAGCTTGAGTTTCAAGGGTTGCAATCGTTTCTGTGGCAGTTGTTAATTGTTGCTTGGTTGATTCCAATGATGAAGAGGATTCAGAGAGGTCTTGCTTGTATTTGGCAAGTTCAGCAGTCAATAAAGAAACTTGTTCCGAAACCTTTCCTAATTCAGATTCCTTTTCAGATAATTGCTTCTTTACAGAGTTGACTTGTTCAGTGAAATCAGAAATTTCCTTGGATTGATTATTGGCAGCATCTTGCAAAGATTTGATTTGACTTTCCAATTCGCTAACCTTTTGGGTCTTTTGAGTTTCAGCTTCTTGTGTAGAATCGAGCTTCTTGGAGATGTCTGAAATAGAAGAGTTGGCTTGTTTTAATTCTTCTTCCAATTGAGTGACCTTCTTTGATGTTTGGCTCAATTCTTCGCTTTGAGTTTGTTTCTCCTTTTCCAAATTAGCCAAAGAGTTCTTCAAGGATTGAATTTCAGAATCCTTGTTTTGAACTTGATCATTCAAAGATTGAATTTGGTTTTGCAATTGTTCTTTGGATTCTTCAAGGGATTTGATGGTAGCTTGCAATTGTTGAGCTTCTTGTTGTGAGGTTTCAAGAGAGTTCTTTGCTGTGTTGAGTTGTTCAGTGACGGATTGAATGGTTTCTTGAGATTTGACGTCCTTTTCATTGAGTGATGAAATTGATTGATCGAGGTTCTGAATCTTTTCTTCGCTTTCCTTCTTTAATTGATTGAGTGAATTGGTCAATGTGGAAATTTCTTCGGTTTTCTTGTTAATTTCTGTTTGCTTTTGTTCCAAATCCTTCTTATAATTTTCCAACAAGGTGTGTTCCTTGTTTACTTCATCAGAAGCATTAGTCAATTGAACCTTCAATGAAGACAATTCTTGTTCAACCTTTTGCTTTTCTTCAGTGAGACTCTTGATTGATGCAGAAGATTCAGATGAAAGAGTTTCAAGTTGAGTTTGCAATTGAGAAATTGATTGTTCCTTTGAGGCCATTTGATTATTCAATTGTTCAACTTGTGATTTGAGTTCGGAAATTTCCTTTTCCTTTTGTGAGAGTGTTGTCGAGAGGGAGGAGAGTTCAGTGACCTTTTCATTGAGAGAATTATTAACCTTGTTAATGGTATCATTCAATTCAGAGACAGTCTTCTTTTCTTCTTCGGTTTTCTTTTCCAAATCTTGTTGAACTTGTTGGAGTTTTGAGGAAACTTGTTCGAATTGCTTCTTGACAGCTTCCAATTGTTCAGAGAGTGAATCCTTATCGGAGAGGAGAGTTGCTTTCTCATTGGAGAGTTGATTAATTTCCATCAACAATCCTTCTGATCTTTTGACGCTGGATTGAAGTTCCTTTTCAGTTTGGGAGACAACTTCTCTTGATTGTTGGAGTTCATTGTCGAGAGTGCTTGACTTGGTCATCAAATCTTCAATTTGTTTCTTTAAACTATTGATAGTTTCAGTAAATTGACATTCTAATTGTGAGGTATCCTTCAAGAGAGTTGAAATCTTTTCACTGTTTTGCTTGATTTCACTTTCCTTTTCATTAATGATAGAATCCTTATCAGTGAGAATGTGTTTCAAGTTTTCTAAAGTAGTACCGATATTGTCAATTTGTGAATTATTTGAAGAAACTGATTGTTCAAGTTGTGTTATTCTTTCATTCTTTTCACTCAATTCATTTTCAAGGTTCTTCTTTTCACTCAACAAATCTTCAACTTGTTTCTCCTTTTCTTCAACTTGTTCTCTCAATTTAGTCACTTCATGTTCCTTCTTTTGCATTGAATCAGAGGTAATACCTTGAATACGTTTCATACTCTCAGAATATAAATTCTTAACATTATTCAATTGATTGTCAAGACTTGTAATTTGTTCATTCTTTTCATTGAATTCTGATTCTAATTCTACTTCACGTTTCTTTAATTTGTTAATTTCCAAATTGAGAACTTCTTGTTCTTTCAATTTTGTCTTTAAAACATTTTCTAATTCTAACGTATTTTGTTTAACATATTGAGTGTGATCGTGTTTTTCCTTTTCAAGTAAATTCTTGAGATTGGTAATCTCTAATTGTGTCTTGTTTTGTAATTCTTTAATTGCCAAACTCTTTTCACTTTCTAATTTGGAAAGATGAAGAGAATTCTCTTGATTCAACTTTTCCATTTTGGTTTTATAATTTTCTTGAATGCTTTTCAATTCATTGTCCTTTTCCTTGGTAGTTTGTTGAAGAAGAATTTCCTTTTCCTTGATGAGTGTTTTTAATTGTTCCAAATCCTTCTCCAATTTTTCAATTTGTTCTATATTATGTTGTTCAACCCGATAATTCACCATGGTGATGAATAAATATTCGAAAATAAAACACATATGGTGATGAATAAATATTCGAAAGTATTCGAATAAACATATGGTCGTTTAGATAACACACAAAACAAATAATAAACAACTTACCATACGATGAAGCATCATGTTTCTTTGTAGTACTTGTTGATTGCTCAAGTTTCTTCTGTAATTCTCCATTCTTCATAAACAACAATCCATTAACTAAACCACTAACACCCAACAATGCAGCTGAGCCAATGAGAAGAGGTGAAGGTTGTGACATTTTTTTTCTCAAGATGATGGTTGAAGGGTGCCAATCAATATTTGGACTTATTTGCAGCGATGAGCATTTTGACTAATTATGGGCACTTTCGAATAAGAAAGGTGTTGAAAGAAAAAAGTGAAATTGAAACAATGTTTAATATTTCAAAGAGGTCATCATAAGAATTCAGATCAGAGTGCATTGGAAAGTTAATGATAGAATGAAATAAAAATGGAAGGAACATGAATGGGTGTTGGACTTTCTCTCTTTCAGAAACTTTGAGGCTATTGTAAAGATTAGGTTGAATAATCAAGAATAGTTCACGATGGAATGAAAAGAAAGTATTGAAAACTTTCTTTTTTATTTCAAATATTCAAAAAAAAATTTATTCGAATCTTGTCTAATAATTTGAACAAAGATATCAATTACAATCAATTTTCTCGCCCATTCTTTTGGTTTCATTAAAATCCTCAATTTTCCCTTCCATTCAACTAAAAATATGATCAAAAAGAACACGTCACCCCACTTTACAAAATGCATTTTCAAAAATCCACAAAATGTGCATTTTCAAAAATGTACTTCAATAGTTTCATGTAATTATCCCACACACTTCCTCAACTAGCTCCAAAAATACAACAAACTTCGATCACAGAACACGTCACCCCACTTTACAATGAAAATTTCAAGCATCCAATCAGAAAAAACTCAAATTTCTCTATAAATTTCTCAATTTGCAGCAGAAATGATAATTTTCAAACAAAAAAAAGCAAAACAACAAGTTTTCTCAATCATCAATTAAACTCTTCAGAATTTTAATGAGCCAAACTCATCCAATCCAAGTCGGAAATATTAAGAAAGGATCACATGTAATAATTCAAGGATTTCCTTGCAAAGTTATCGATTTTGCCTGCTCCAAGCCAGGTAAACATGGTAGCTCAAAGATGCACTTGACAGCATCTGATATCTTCACTGGAAGAAAGTATGAAGCCATTCATCCAACTGATTTGACCATCTATGCTCCATTCGTTACCAAGAAGGAGTATGAATTCATTGATTTCAATGAGGAGGACGGTTACTTGAATTTGATGAATGATGAAGGTCAAGAAAAGACTGATTTGCAAATCAAGGACAAGAACTTGTTGAAAAAGTTTAAAGCAGCTATGGAAGGTGGTGATGCAAAGACATTCACTGTTTATACCATCTCTGCTATGGGTGTTGAACATGTTTATGATATCAAGGAAAATTAATTTACTTCTTGAGTAGTTGCTGAAATGGTTATTGGTTTGGAGTTGTAAAATAATGTGTTTCTCCAAATAGTAACTATTATTGAATCAATAAATAGTTTGTGTTTTGGTTCATTTGTGTTTCGTATAAGAATAAAATTTTATAATTTGTTTGTTCTCACACCAGAGTTTGAAAGATTTTTAATAATGAATTTAGAACAAGTAGACCTTTCTCTTTTCAGATTCTTGTTTCCACTTGGAAAGATTTGCAAATTCCTCTCTACCCATATTGAAAACCATTTGGAACTCCTCACTACTCAAATATTCTTCCAATTTGGTGGCATCAACTCCTGCTGGTAATTGTTCTGAAAGTAGGGTCTTGTAGGAATAGGTCTTTCTTGCATATTCCTTGATCATATCCATGGCAGGAATGACAACTTCCTTATTTACAACATTTGGATTATTGTTAGAATAATTGACAATGTACTTGTCACGATAGGAAGACCAAGCATGGAAGGCAGTCTTGAATGAGCTAGGTTCTTGACAGGTATGTGTCACTTGTAAAAGCATTTCACCATTATTGTAATGTTTCACACAGTATTTCATGGCTGTTTCCAGTGCTACCTTTTGAACATGATGTTGAGAGTAAGATCCAAACCAAACGAAGCAACCAGCTTCCTGGGCATCGAGGAAGAAAACTCCAAATATATCCAAATCATCCTGACTATAATTGTAAATTCTTTCAACATCAACAACACCTGTAGCTCCAGAAAATTGATACAATTTAGGAACTATTCTCTTCTTGATATTGTCTGATTGAGATTTGATGTACTTCTTGATTGGTGCTGCAGAAAGTCCAGTCAAACCAAATAATTTCCACAAGGCATCCTTTTCTGCTCCTTCATCTACTGAAATAAGTTTGGATGGTAATTTTAACACATCCAATGCTATGTGAGCAGCGAGTTCGAGCTCCTTTTGATTGTGATACTTGCCCTTCCACAAGTAACATTCCTTCTTGTCCTTTGTACATACTAAGAGACAGTGATTAGAATTGAAAAGACGGGAAAGTTGTTCCACGTTTTTGAATTCATTTGGTGAGAGGTCAACTTGAATAGCTTTGGTCTTTTCAAGCTTTTCATTGTCAGCAATTGGAGATTTTACACATCGAACATCGTAAATAATCAAATTCTCCAAAGCTTGTTGGAATCCCTTCTTGTTTGGATCTTCATTTGTGGCTGATGAAGCAGCTACACCTCCTATTCTCTTCCTAATTGGAATAGTCTCAGGAGCTGTTGTAATGCACTTTCCAGTATTGATAATGAGTGAATCCAAACCTAAATGTGAATGGAACATGGACAAGAAATGTCTAGTTTCCTTTTGTTGAACTATTCTTATTTGAGGAGCATCTCCACCTTGCAAATCAATATTAGAAACATCGATGGTTAGCAATGCAGAAGCACCCTTCTCATTGGTAGAACAATCTCTTCCTTGCCAAAAGTAGATTATATGTTTTGCCTTATTAAACTTGATATACTTGAATAAGATGACGAAACTGTCTCCACTAAATAATTGTCCATAGAATTTAGAGTCGAATTCAACCTTCTCGAATCCTTCAACTCTCCAAATAAAGACCTCGTTCTGGTCAGAGAGGGATTCATCGTGGAACATGGCTTCCCTTGGAGCAATCGATGCATTTAACATTTGATCAACATCAATTTCATGTTGTTCTCTCTTGGCAGCAATATTGCCCTTGCCTTGTTTTTCTTCAAGAGCTGCACTTGAAACAGCAATTGGAAGAGCACCTGCATAATCTGACATTTTCTCCTTGAATAGAATTGGTTCAGAGTGTTCAACAATTTTACACACGCTGGTCCAAATTGGTCTCTTGTCTTGTTGTTCGAGTTTGGAAGCGAATTTTCTTCCAAATGAACGTTGTTGCTTGGATGAGAATTTTCCTTCCCAAATGTAAATTTCACTCCAACAATCCAAAACATAGACAAAGTTAGAGTTGAAATCTTTCAATGCCGGTTGACCACCTCTACTAACAATTTTCAATTGATACTTTCCATATTCATCTTGTCTCTTTGGATCTGCAGTCATGTCAAACTTGTGTTCAGTGAAACCAATTCTGAAGAGAATGGTTCTCTTATCAATGTATTCTTCGAATTCCTTGTCGTCACCTCCTGCCTTCTTATCTGGAATTGCTTTAAGGAAATCTTCCTTCTTGAATGATGGATCCTTGTATTCGGAAAATATGGCATTCCAGAATTGTCTCTCCAACTCCTTTTCATCATCCTTTCCTTCATCCATAATCAGAATTTTAGCATTACCTCCTCTTTCCTTGAGTTTCAAATTGGTAGCAACATCTAAACCTCTGGCCTTCTTGAAACGAGATGTCTGTTTACCATTCCACACATAAATTGTTGCTCCACAATCGAGAACGAAAATATCTCCAGAATTGACACTCTTTGGTGAAAGTTCAACTTTTCTACTTCTAATCTTCTTGTCACCCTTGATTTGAATGAGAACTTTTTGTCTTCCTGCTTTGACTTCATTAGGATCATATTCGTTGACAAAACCCTTATCATCTCCCTGATTGAAAGATGACAATTCAGTTTCAGAAGTCACAAGAGTAACTTTGATTTCTTCGTAATATAATTTGGAGCCATTAAACATTAAGGCCATCTCTGCTTGTTCTTTTGTCTTGAACTTGATAAATCCACTAAAGTTTGTAGATTTGTTTTGATCACGCCACAGTTTGATCTTTTGAATGGTACCAAATGTTCCAAACAAATCACGTAAATCTTGTTTCGAACATTGAGGGCTAAGATTATCAACCTTTACAAAGCCAGCTTCATAAACTTCATCATCTGACAAAACTTGAACATTAATCTTGTTAGCATCAAATGTAGATTGGTTGAGTACGACAGCTGCCAAAGCAGAACTCTTTTGATGGTAAGTCACAAGAGCAAATCCTTCCTTTGGATCAATGAAAGTATTATCAATCTTACCAAAGACTGAGAATAAATCTTCTATATCTTCATTGGCAATAGAGCTAGAAATTGGCCATACTTGAATTTTACCAATTCCTTCATCGACTGGAGTGACAGATTCTTCAATTTTTTCTGGTTCTTCATGAGCAACAAGACCAAGTTTATCCAAGAGCTTTTCCTCTTCTGAAGCACCAAGCTTGATAGCTCCACTATTGATACCGACCATTTCAAAGATTGACTCTTTTTGTTGATCATCATTTGCTAAAAAGTAAATGATATTTCTGTCCTTCTTTGATTTTCCTTCAAATCTCAAAGTAAAACACAAATTCTTTTCGTCTCCATTGAGAGCCATGCTATCACAAAATTCACAAGCATCAACATTTTCATAGACCTTGTAATGAGAAAGAGAATCAAAGAACTGGGAGGATCCTTTTCTTGATGGGAATTTCAAAGCAGTCTCAGGCACGCTTGCCTTTCTACTAGCATACAAGAGAATGTAATCCTCTGTAATGCTTAACCATCTCTTTGCCCAATAGGCAGGAATATCATCCTCATGTTCCTTGAGTTGTAAAATGTAACCCTTGAATGTCTTGTTGTTCTTTACAATATCCTTCTTTTTACAGAGCTTCATAATGGTTTCAACCCATGATTTGACAGTTTCATCAGAATCACTCGATAAGAATAGGGTGACATTGTCATTCTGAACAATATCTGTGTACATGACTTCAATTGTTTGATTGTCTGAGAATTTTTCATCTCCCAAAGTGTAAGCTTTGTGCATGTAGACGAGTTGGTGAAGGAAAATCACTCCACAATTCTTGGATCTTGAATATTTGGAAATGAATTCATTTCTATTCAAATTGGATTCCTTATTGGAAATTTCATCTCTGATTGTTTTGACCTGAGAAGGACTCTCACCATAAATAATTACGCTATTCGTATCCGAATTGTTCTTTGTCTTGTGGAGGGCAAAGAAGAATCGTTTCCATTTCATCTCCTTGAGAAGCCAAATATTCAAATAACTATTCAAATAGAAACCGTATGAATTGATAAGGAGTGAGTCCGAAAATTCATCACTTGCTTTGGTATTGAGTCCATTATCAACTGAGGGAGCAGATTTTAAGGCATACGATCTTCCTCTTGCTATTTTTGTGCCAGTTGATACAGTTGGTGAGGATTCTTGTTCTGGTGGTCTCAATGAAATAAGGTCTTGCATACAGCTCTTTCCTCCAAACCAATCAGCTGATGACAAGTTTGATGGTTTTCCACTTGGAACTGGCGGATACAAGTCCTCTTGGAAGATGTCGGCTTGTTCCTTCTTTCTTGGAACGTAAAAATTGAAAGTTTCCACACTCTCCACATTCAACTTCATAAAACGAGCCACCTCGAATGATTTCGTATCACACAAACGTTTTGGCAACATGGCAAGACCAGTATTGGTTGTGGTAAGCTTAAATTCACTCAAATAGTGAACGTACGGCTCTGAATTACTATCAATTTCATAAACTCTCATCTTGGTATCTCCCTTACCAGCCAAATATAAAAGATGAGATGAAGAATCATAGAATGGGAAGAGCTGGGTTGGTGTCATGTCATTGATTGTTTCTCTTGTGAGAGGACCCTTTCTCATACCTTTTCTCAAATCCCACAAGGCAAATTCACGAGATCCAGATCCATTGAAACCAACTGTGAAAAATTGATCGTGATTGGTACAAACAACTCTGAAACCCTTCTTACCATCGTGAGCTTTTCCTGACTGTTATTTTCCCATTCATTATTTTCCAAACCAATATTGAACATAATAATATTCGAATAAATTTTACAAATTAAATCCAATGAAATTAATCTTTGAAAATTATGAGAAAACTTACCACAATTGCATACTTTGTTCTAGGATCATAAACTCTTGCCACAGTATCTCTGCTCGAGGTATATAAAACTGATGCAGTTGAAGACCAATCCCACGATTGAACCATATCATCAAAATCATCCCTCAAAACAATCATATCTTTCTGTGTTGTGATATCCCAAATTCTCAAAGTATTATCTCCACTCGCACTCACGAAAATATTATTCACACTCGGATGGAAATCTCCTGTATTGACCTTCTTATCATGACCTTTCAATGTGATAACTTGTTGTAAATCTTCACAATGTCCATGAATTGTTTGTTCCTTTTGTGTAATTTTCCAAATTTTAACAGTACAATCTGCTGAACATGTTGAAAATAGATGAGTGCCATCAGATGGAAGAAATGGAGAGAAGGAGTGATCGTGAACAAGTCCTGAGTGTTCAGATAAGAGTGGTGGACTGGCATTTGCTCTTCTAACTTTTGAATCCTCAGCAATATTTGAATGTTTCATAACTTAAATGACATTTGGCAATTTGATCATCAAAATAAAACCTACTAATCACACTACCATATGTTCCGAATGGTAAAGCAAAAAAGTCCTGATTACAACTGATAACTGTTGATTCGGCTGAACATGCTGCCTTGTTGATTTTTGATAAATTTGTGAATTGAAGTTCTTTCTTTTGCTCTTGTCCGTAAATGTTTTTATAGATGGAGGGACGAGAGAACTGAAAGACACTAGCACTGTGTATCCTCCTATGTGAGGCAGTTGCTGATGTCCCCGAGTTTAACATTTTTTTATTTGATGATTGTTGACAGGTTGATGAGTGAAGGATTACACGACATGATCCAAAAAAAAACATTAAGTTTCTACACGTTGCTAAAGGACCTTACTCAAATTTTCATTATTTAAAGAAAACACTTTTTTACACCTTATTTGTATTTCGTCCAATTCAACGAAAGTGAGCTTCAAATATTCAAAGAATTGGCGTTGATGGGATGAGGGAAAATACCACCCCAGGCCAATATAAATCCTTACTTCATCCCGAATAATAAAGTAATTGGGATATCTATAAAAGTATTTCTTTTCGTCCAAACACTGTGGCGATTGACCAGTTTTGAATGATTCATTAACCCACGCCTCTATCAACGAGTGTCAAAAACTTAGTAATCATAGCACGGTGCTATAGTGCTTGAGAATTATTTGTGCATCTCTTCTTCGCCTAGGTGGTAAGAAGTATTCGCTTAAAAAAATGTCGTCACCTTTAAAGCTATTAATGAAGAGACGAAGCCAGAATCGATCTTTTGGTGACGGCAAACAGTCGCCAACAAAGTTTGACCCAAAGAAATATTCAGTACAGTTTGATGCCCTATTGCAAGTAGATGATGCCAGAGAACATTTCTTCAGTTATCTGATTAATGTTTCTGATTGTCAAGAAATAGTTGTCTTTCTTAAGGATTTCGAACAATATAAGCATGAATACAAGTTGAAAACCATCCGAAAGAAGGCACTTTTCAAAACTGAAAAGATGGAAGCTTCACTCCAAACCAATATCAATTATTTGTACAATAACTTTCGAGCATTCTTTAAGAAACATTTAGAAAGTTTTACCCTTAACTTATCGAGTACCCTCATCCAAAAAGCCAAAGAGATGAATGAAGAACTTGAGAATCTCATGAAAAGCAAACTGAGCCGTGTGAGTTCGCTGCCATCTCTCAAAGAATCTCGCTCAAGTAGTAACACCACCACAAATAGAATACTGCAATTACTTAATCCTGAGTTTACTTTTGAGGGTATACGACTTTCCATATTGCACGATATGATGCAAGATCAATTTCCAAGGTATTTAACGAGCAATGATTTACAAGAATTGTTAACAGAGCAAGGTGAAGAATTCACCCGTCGTATAGCCATAAGTAACGAAAAGGGAAGGATTGACTTTCGAATGAAATCCAATGATTTTGTTGGTGATGAAATCACTCCAAGATACATCTATGGAGCTTTTTCTCTATCTGAGGCCTCAGATTGCTGGGAATTGGTTCACGAGTCACAGGAGCCATCCGTACTATCGACCTATCTCTCTAATACTGACTTTAGTATTGGCAAGCGAGAAACAACTGGCCTCAAATGTTACAAACATGTCTTCAATTTGGACATGGAGAGAGATTTCATCTTTGCCTTGTATGCCTCATCAGAGAGTAGATGTAAATTAGATATTGAAGAGAAATCTCACCTTCTCGGCTTCAAAAGTGGCACACAAAACAAGACCCTCTCCTGTACAAAGAGTAAGACCATTCTCTCCTTTGACTATGCAGGAATTAAGATGAAGGACAGAGCTCTCTACACTACCAATGCAACAGTCTACGATGCAGAATTGGATTGCATCATAACCATTCACAAAAGCTATGGTGATAACAACAATGAATTGGAACAATCGGAGAATGAAGTGAGAGCTGATGCTCTTGTAGTTCGTTTCTTCTATCGATTGGGTCCTCACTCCACAAGGCTGATTGTTATTGTCTTTTCCGATATGAAGTTTCCATTGCAAACCTCCATGTTCTCTACCATGATGATTAAAAGGAGAGCAAAGGCTTTGAGAACATCATTACTCGATGCAGCACCATTATTCTATGAAAAGTGGTTGGATTACAGGAGTAGGCAATATTTGGTGAATCAACATGATGATGGCAACGATGAGAATAATTATCCTCCATCGCAACCACAACAACAACAACAGCAGGAAGAAGAAGATTGCATGTTGAATGTCGACAAAATGTTTCGCATCAGTAATGATGATGAATTTTTAGCCTATCGATGCTTGAAGGAAAACATTCAGACCTTTGGCTCTTGCGAGTGGTACAAAGCCTATCGAGAACAGAAAGGAAGTTGATTTTTTTTAAATCATAAATTTTTATTATTTTATTATTAATTGTTAAAATTTGTAACGGCTAGAAAATCAGGGAAGCAATGGGATTCTTGTTATCTTTGTTGTCATCTTAATTCATTGCATAGGGGTTTCTGGTTTGCTGCTTACAATCTAGGAGATATTGAGTCCATACTCTTTTTTCAAAATCAGCTGATACTCTCTCATACCATACATTATCAGTGGTTACAGAAGATGGAGGCCTGTAGGGTGCCCAATCATCAGCTGCCATATCTAGGGAGCTAAACTTTCTAACAGCTAGTTGACGAGCTCTTAGAATTGTTAAGAGATCATTTTGTCTTTCTTGAGAGGCATATTCTAATACACTCCAAGATGATTTCACTGCAAGAAGAACTAGATTTTCATCATTTCTGATAGCTTCTGAAGCAAATTGAAGCATTTCTCCATTATATGACAAGAGTTTCTCAAAGAGATTACAATCAGAACTAATTTCTTCTGATAACGATGGAATAGAATAGACTGGTGCTCTACTCATTGCAAAATTCAAAAGTATTTCAGGATCATTCCAGTCAATATCCTTGTTTTCGTCAAAATATCCAGATTTCAATGCTTCCAATACGAGTTCTCTGTTTGATTTCAAAGAATCATTGGCATAAAGTAAAGTAGAGCCATCTTGTTTAACCGATTGCATTACAATTTCAAAATCTTGTTTCAATAAATCGCTAGCAAATGCTAGAGCGTGACACTTATTAGAAACAGCTTTCAAAACTAACTCTCTATCTGATTTCATTTCCGCATTGGCATGTTCTAAAAGTAATCCGTTCAATTCAATGGCACTTCGTAAAAATTCATCTCCAAAAGGTGTAATGAAATGAGCTACCAAGTTCAAATCAACTGAGGGGTTTTCTTTCAAAAATTCCAACAAAAATTCTTTGTTTCGATTGAGAGGAGTATTTTCTAATTGCTTTGGATTCTTCTTCAACATTGGCATGACAATTTCCTTATCAACTTTAAACTGATCTGGAAGAATTGAAATATTGGAAAGTAATTCATTCTTGGCTGCCAATAGAATGATTTTTCTATTTGATAATATATCTAGAGAGGCATTTTCAAATTGGGTAACTTCTAAATCAAATTTTTCTTCATTGGACCAACTTTCTAAAGCTTCCATTGTGATTTCAGAATTTTGAAGAATAATCTCCCAATCCCATTCGATTCTCCTTGTTGGATTTTTTTTACAATTCCAATAGGCATTGATGATTTCTGTATCTGTTTTATATTGAGCTGGTACTTTGATCCGTAAATGATTTTGTAGCAGACATTTCAAAGTGAATTCTCTATTTTCTAATAAAGATGCTGGAGGATTGCAATTACAGTCTTTGGTATAGGCAAAAACATAAAAATCAATGTCCTCTCCCATGTAATTCTTGAAATAGTTATAAAGATGATAGTTTGAATCATTATGTACAATATCAATGATTGTTTCACGGCAAGATTTAGCAAATTGTAACTTCACTTCTTCTGGTAGGTCTTTAAAAACGTGCGGATAGTTCTTCACTGCAACCTTAACAACATCCATATCATATTGCATTTCACTATCCAGATTTGTTAATCTGGAACCATATTTTTCAACAATATTTAAACAGATTTCTTTGTCTTTGGCAAATCGTTTAGGAATATAGGACCAATGATTTGTTTTGGAATATTCTAATGCTAGCTCTCTTGTCAAAAGGGGAGAGTTATACAAGTGATCCAAAGAAAGACCATATTTGAGTGCTTTTAACATTAATTCATCATCCACAATTTCTTTTCCACATCTGGTCACTATCTCTGGGTTGATTTCAATAATTTTTGAGATGAATTCTCGGTTGTTTTTCAATCTCTCAGAAAGACTATCCATTTCAGACGTACCGCACCATTCAGAAAAGCAAAATGCAGCAAACTCTTCATTATCTCTCAATTTTTCACTGAGATAATAAAAGCAAAGTCTTTTCTTCTTACAACATTCCATCATAAGCTCTATATCTTCACTAAAATCGCTCAATATTTGTGTGATAATTTTCTCTGGAGAGTGTTTGTCTACCAGCGATTGCTTCTCATTTCTAATTGCCATCAAAATCAACTCTCTATCTTTCTGGAATTCTGGCAACATTTCATCAAATTGATAACCGTTAACACTCAGTGCAATTTTCATTAATTCTCGATCTCTCTTCCATCGATCCGATAAAAATTTCACACAACCACTACCAATATTACACTTTGAAATCAATTGAATTATTACTGATCGATACGGATCTGCAATCTCAAAACTATTCTTCATAACATGATTATGATAATTTCCGTGAAGTAAAATCTCCAACAATTCACATTCAAGTTGATAGGCACGATTTTTATGGGATCGGAAGGAATAATTTAAAGTATCATGAAACTTTCCCATCAGGTCATCATGCGAGTTTCCTATTGTTGATGTTTCATCAACAAGAAATGAAAATTTGACATCTGTGAGTGGGTGTTGCATTTTTTTTGAGTTTTGAAAAGTTCCAAACGAAATAATGAACATTCTCAACCATTGAAAGACTTGATTAAAAACAAAAACACAATTTAAGACAAATACGTATTCTTTAAATTCTAATCTTTGTTAATGATGGTTAGCACAATTTCATTAAGGGATTTTTAATGAATGTGGCCTTCCTAGCTCAGTTGGCAGTAGCGCTGTCCTAGTAAGACAGAGGTCTTGGGTTCGATTCCCAAGGGAGGCATCTTTTACATTGATTATTTTCATATCAAATATTTTGGAACTTCCATTTTGATTTGTATTGATAGAATTTAAATATCTTAATTAGAGATCTTTTTTTAAGATAGAAAAAAATGCAAAAACTCAGACCCCTCCCATTTTCTCATCTCTCGAAAAATCAATTTTTTTCCAATCAATTTTTCTTGATCAAGAATTTCCGATCATTTTCTACAACAACTATTCTATCATCAGTAAATGAACAACAACAACAATCCAATAATTCTACAGAAAATATGATGAAGAGATTAAATCCTAATCGTCAATTTAAACAATTTTGGAATAGTTCATGGTGTGGAAAGTATGATGCAATAACAAGTGCTGCTTTTGATTCGTTAAAGCTATTTGGAAACAATCCGAAGGAATTAACATTGGACAATCAGTTGGAAATGAAATATTTACCAATTATTATTCATAGAAAATGTGATGGAAAGATTATTAGACAACCTGGATTGTACAAAACATTATTTTCAATTTATCCAAGTTATGATTGTTTTGGATATGGTATTCATAGTGAATTGTCGAAAAAATTGTATTGTTCCAATGTCAAGACATTGAACGAGTTCAATAATAGAAGATTGGAATATTCGAAAGCAATAGAATATATGGAAAAGGCCAAGGAAGACTTTTCCAATATTCTTCTTCCAATGAAAATGATTCCAATTAGTGAAATGGATGTCTGGCAATGGTTCAAAGGTCATTCAACACAAGAACACGATGTTCTCATCATCAAGTACATGGACACTGAAAGTTTAATTGAAATATTCGTACAATTAGCAAATTATTGTAATGAATCTTCCATTCTATTTGAAGTTCCATTCCAAAGATTTCCAATTCAAATAAGTTTTGCAAATGAATTTCAAAAATCCGTTATTCAATCAGCCATTGAACAAGCTCTACAAAGAACTGAAGATGAAAAATTCAGTAAACAAGACGTAGATCTCATGAAACAATTCCTCAATAAGCCTGACATTTTAGCAAGTGAAAAGATGGGAAATATTTATTTCCCCAAGATGAGAAATAACTTGTTGTCACTTTCTGAATTCTTCCTATTGTTTATCCTATAACTTTTTGGATATATGTATGGAGTCATAATATTTGAGTGGTCATGTCTAGTCAAGTATAATGAATATGGAATAGTTTCTTTTTATCCTATTCCAATAATTTTAATAATACAAGAATATATTTAATGTACAGAGATTATTTCAAAGAGATTAGACCAATTACCATACTTTCCACCATGGTTTGCTCGAATTTCCATTATTACTATTATCATTCTCTTCATTGGTTGATCCACCAAACTTATCATTCTCTTCATTTGTCTTATTTTCATCAATTGTTGTTGATGATGATGTGTTGTCACCCTTCTTATTCCAATAATGATATCCAACTGCCACTCCAGCACCAACCACCAATGTAACTGGCAAAACAGTCGTTCCAAGAGCCACAGCTCCTATTCATCCAAATCGAAATTCGTCAACCCAATTATATAATTCAAACAAATTCAATCAATCAAACAAACAAATAATTTAAACTTACCTGTAGCACCAACTGACTGCAATCCAGCCACCAAACTACCAGCAGCCACATTTCCTGCAGCACTCATCATGCCAGCTGCTGTCGTTCCAGCCACCACTCCACCCGATCCAAAACCCAATGATGAAACAACGAGTGGCACACCTACATAGGTCGTGGCTCCTGCAACTGTTGCTCCGATGGTTCCTGCACCGACTGTTCCCAACAGATTGTTCGTTTGTGTTTTTTGAATTTGACATTTTATGATTTTTGAGAGATGAATTGTAAACTTCCCATAAAACTTTTAACATAGCAGTACATGATAACCAATTATTCCAAATCATACTTTTCTAGCAGTTTTGTAAACAAATATTTGTGTAAAAAGTCGAAGTGAAATCAACTACAGGAATAGGATACCACATTCGAATATTCAAATATTCAACATCTTTAATGGATTAATTTGGTGACCTCCACAAAAAACTGTAAATTTCAAAGATTTTGTAAATACAATTATTATTGACTATTATAATCATTTAAATTTTATTAGAAAGTTACATCGGTGTTGCAACTCGATGTTTGTAAACCTCCAAAGAGTCGGTCTATTAATTAGAAGATTGTGAGAATTGATGATGCACTTGTTCCCGAAATCATGTTAACTATCTATTCGAAACTCGAGTAATCCAAATGACCTTCTTGTTGCAACTGAAGAATTAGAGAATATCTTTGTACTGTTGATGAGCACTAGCAGAACGAAATCTAGTATTTGCAAAATTTAGAAAATTAGATCCCTTCTGTGATGATGAATTGACACTTTCGTATGCTAATGAATGATTAAATAAACTAGACGAATCTGAATATTGTTGCTGTTGATTATTCTTATAATGAATAGACAAGAATCCACCCAAAACCAACAAGAAACCCAATATGAATGAAGCTTTTGATGTTAAATTTAAAATTTCAACATCTTTCACAGCTCTCATCAGTGGATTCTTTCCAATGATTCGAACATCGAATGGATGTTTCTCCAACAAGACCATAATCATTATCTTTTCCATCCAAGACAGTAACAATTGCAATCCAATCATGAAACAAACACCAATTTTCATCAGGTATGAATTATGATGATTCGAATAATGATTCGAATTTGAACTCAAAAACGAATCAAACCACAATCCCAACACAAAACATGTAAAAAGTGGAATTGTCACAAAAACATGAATAAAATCCAAACTTTTCTGATGATCCCTTCCAAACTGTTGCATCTGATCAATCAATGAAAAAACATTCTCAGGTTCCTGATTCAAAAATAAAAATTTTAAACCCAAAGGAAAACCAACTGAATTTGGATATAAATTTAACCAATGATAAGTCACTGAAAAAAAGTAACAACTGAAGAGAAACAAGGTGAAGAAGGTGGTGAAGAGATTTGTGAGATTGAAACTAAATCGATTGCTGCTAAATATGGTAGTTGAAGAGGTTGTGGAAGTTGAGCTGGTGCTGGAAGAGTTTGAAGATGGAATGGAAGTATTGTTGATGGTGTTGTTGTGAAAGTGAAGATATGGATTATTGTTATTATTGGTATGAATATTGTTCATGGTCGTGTTGGAGGAAGGAATTTGGTGGTTGGATAAAGGAGACGAAAGTGTGGACGAAAGTGAAAATGGTCTAGTTGGAGTTGGGGGAGAAGTGCAATAGATTAATTCTGTGGTGGTGGAAACTGATGGATGCAGTGAGAGTGTATTCTTGAGCATTTTTTTTGTATTGCAAATCGGGTGAAATCGGCAAGATTCGTCTGTTTCGTTTATTGATAAAGAAGAATGAGAGCACAAGAAGATTTTAGATGATTTTCTGAAGGAAGTGGGTACATGCTTTGGTTGTAAGAATGCATCACTGTCCTGCCAAATGTCACTCAAAATAATACTGAACTTGTGCTGGAACATTTGAAATTCTTCAACGACAATATTTATTTTGCTGTTTTAGACGGTTGTAAAGAGATTGTCAGTTTTTCATGTTGAAATCTTCTGATGAGTGAACTGGAGGTATCGCCAAAATTTGTTTCGTTTTGCCAAATTGTTATTCGAAAGGGAAGGGACAAAAGGAAGAAGAGTTTCATTTCTAATAAATTGCACAAATTGACTGAATGCAGTGCTGCTGGTAGTTTACAATGATTTTGTGTTGATTATCTTATGAATTCGGTCATCACCAAAACTATTCAATATACCAATATAGCAATTAATTCAAAATTCGGTATAAATTCTTTAAAAGGAAGGTCATACAACAATATGTGTTTGGATAACGTGCATGCAAGGAGTAAGAGGAATTCAAAAAATACGAAAATGCAAACCCTTTCTTATCAAAGCACAGATAACAGTGAACTTTAATTTGTGTCATCTCAATTATTGTATAAGAGAGTCTTCTTTCTCTATTACCAAATGATTGTTTTCTATATATTGCAGTGATTGTTTTTGAATGCAATAATTTTGATGATTATCATTCAATATATTGATTTGGTTTTGGCTTTCAGAACATTTAGGTTGTTGTTCAACAATTATCAGATTGATTACTTTTACATCACCATTTTCATTTGTATATATATTTGGTTGAGTATAAAGTTTCATGCAATAGTCAAACAGAGTCCTTAATGAACTTGCGTTAAAATTCATATTTGGAAAGAGATGAAGTTCTACTAAGCAAAAACAGTACTAACTGAAAAAAACCATCTTTTCACACAACAAATATAAAAAAAATGTGTGGTGGTGCGTAAGTAGAAGTGTCTTCGGGTTCTCATGATGATGTTGCTAAAATGATGATGAAAATTTACCTTAATATTCGTGTGTGTGTGAAATTGTGTGAAATATTGCTTAAAATTGATGAACTGGTTTCCAATAGTTATAATCCTCCAATGTTTTTATTACCATTGATCTTGGTAGTTGGTGCTGCTGCGGGTGTGAAAAGACTGGCCGAGTCGATTGATCATTCCATTCGTGGAAATAATGAAAAGATTTTGGACATGATGAAGGAATCAGAGAAGAAGAAACGAATGGAAAGAGCTCTCGAGTTGGATCAAGAAACAACGATGGCAGTTGAAGCTATGAAGAGGGAAACAAAAGTTTCTAATGAAGAATTGGCAAGATTATTGTTAAAGAGAGCAACGATTCGTTTGGAAGATTCTAGATTGGAAGAATCGAATGCAGATTTGAAGGAAGCTTGGAGTTTATTGGAAGCTTTGGAGGTGTCAGCTGTTAGAGACAGTTATCTCACAATGTATTTGAAGGGTTCTATTGAATATGCTAATGGTGATTTCCAATCGGCTGGTGATTCATTCTTTAGTTCAATTCATTTGAGAGAAACTTTGGTCAATTCGAATAATCAACCATTAACCGAAGATGAAATTCTAGAATTGGAAAAGGAATTTGTTGAATTACAAATTAATTCTAAAAAACCAATTGAGCGAACTATGATTACAGTTTCTCAAAACTTTTCAAGATTTTCCTCAAATTTCAACAATAACGTCAAGAACTTTTTCAATCACAATTTGAAATTGGACACAACAAAGCCAATTCTTAAGGAAAAACCAAAAACTTTGATTTCACTCGAATTATTATATGTAAGGGCTGGTATTTCCTATTATAATTCAGCTCGTTATGAGAAGGCCATTACTCTCTTTAATAATGCCATCTCTATTGGATTAGTTTATGATTCTGATTTGTTGGAATCTACTTATTACAATAGAGGACTTTGTTATTATTACTTGTCTAAGGATCTTGTCAAGTATGCTATTGAGGATTTCACACAATCAATTTCCTTAATGCCACTCACTAGACAACGAGAACAGACCTATTTGATGAGAGCTTGTGCATATGGAAGATTAGGTTTGAATAAGGAGAAAGCAGACGATGAAAGAAAGGCCAAGTTTATTAATCCATTTTCAAGTCAAATTTCGGCATTTCATATTAGACTTTTGGATGATGATACTCTATTTAATGTATTATCGTTCCTCCCCACAAGAACATTGATTACTTCAGCTGCAAGTGGAAAAGTTTGGAGAAAGGTCATTGTGAAATATTTACAGAACTTTCAAGTACAAGTTTCCATTGATAGTTTAACACATGATATTAAGGCAAAAGTGGAGGATCCAAGAGGTAAGATGGGCAAGATATTCCTTCCAAATCATCGATTAACCTACAGGGAATTTATTCATAATGCACTCAATAATTCTCTATTGAACTCTGCTTCCAATATTTGGATACCTCTCACTTACAATTATGGATATGGTACTTATGATACTTCTGTAACTTTTACTGGTTATTGTTTAGAGAAATTCAAAAACTTGAAAGTTGTTGCTGTTGAGGAGTTTGACAATTCAATTTCCAAACAAATTTCCAATAACAATCCAGGACTAAAGAGATTTGAATTAAGGCAACGAATGCCAAACTTTGTTCAAGGAGAAGAATTAGAACTCATGTTGAAGAGTTTGACTGAATTGGAATCTTTGAGTTTGGTTGTGTGCATGTTTACTAAGGACCCATTTATCAATCATCCACCATCCCTTAAACTTGTTGAATATTACGAACCAAATGAGTCAGATATGGAGTATGGAAGAGAAAGAAATGGAAGCAAACCTAAACAATTTGTTTCTTGGGATGAGTTGAGAAATGCACACCCAGAAATTACATTTGTCTGTTTGAAGGATGATTGGCGTAAAAAGATTCATGAAGAATCCTCTTGGTAATAGTTCAGAATAAATCAAGGGTTTACTCATTTCTTATGTGCAGTTGCTGTCTCACTAAAGTTTTCTTTGTTTTGAATTTATTGATAATCCTCAGACATTAATAAAACAACTAGAGCTGACCAACCAGTGAAAGGATGATTATTGAAACCTCTTCCATCAGTTGGATGGTATGTCTCATAGATTGCACCAATGGAATTATCATTAACGTGGTAATGCTTTACAACATTGTTAACGTAGGCAGTTTGAATTTTCTTTCTCATTATTTTGGCAGAGTTCAACTTGTAATTATTCTCATAAAAGGCAAGTCCTCTAGCACATTGATATTGAAAAGGTGCCCACAATGCTCCTCTCCAATACTGACCTGATCTTTCAAATGTAATATCTTCATAGGAGAGAGAAATGATACCACCCTCTTCATACCATAAATAGTCAGAGTTTGACATTTTTTCAATTGTTTTTTCCACACGAGTCATGTTAGTTTCAATTCCAAGACAAACAGGTAACATTCCAATGTATCCAATGTGGTTGGCAAATCCAAGAGTTTTTGATCTGTCAACATAAAATCCAATTGATTCATTCCAGAACAAATCATGTAAATTCTTGGAAATAATATTGGATATGGAGGCATAGTAATCAATGAGATCTTTTGGCTTGGATAACATTTGAGACAAGTCGCTCATAACTTGAGCTGCTTTAGCAATCCATGCTTGAAGATCTACATTGCTCTCTCCTGGTAGAACCTTCATAAATCTTGGATAATCATCAAGACCACTATCTAGAGAAACATCAAAAACTCTTCCTCCCCATCTGTAAGTATACTCTTCACTTCCAGCAGCTTGAAGATTCTTCAAATACCAAGCAAGGATCTTTTGTAATCTTTCAAAGAGACCAGTTCTGTTAAAATAATCAATAACAACATTCTTGTCATACATTCTGCAATATCTCTCCAAAGTGATAAAGTAAACTGGTGGATTCATTTGATTTGATAAGCCATACCAAGCCCATTGGGGTTGTTGGTATCTAGCCTCTTCTCCAATAAATTGTTCTCTATCGATCCATCCAGTGATATCATCAAGAATTGCATCAAAATGCCAATTTCTAGTTACTTCTTCAAATACTTCTCTATTCCATCTCACTTGAACCATTTCCATGAATGCTTCATCCCAATAGAATGGACGAGGGAAGGATTGTTTGTTGGGAATGAGAGATAATAATTTTCTATTCTTCATGACAATAATTGGATTCGCTGGATCACTCATATTCTTGAAATATCCTGAACCTTCAAAATAACTCAATCCAAACATTAAACTGCTAACAACTTGCATACCAAACTCTCTGTAATCTTGAGCAGAAGCTTTTTGAGTATTTGTATTAATGAAATTAGTGACAGGGAATCTATCATCAAACTTTTGTTCAAACTCTTGTTTGTACTTTTCATAGAGGTGGTCAATATAGGCAGGCGATGATTCAAGATCAGTGAGAGGATTGGCATTAGGATTATCAAAGGTAATAACCCATTCGAAAGGTGTTTTAAGAACCTTTTGAATAATACCAATATTACTCTTTTGTGACATTTTCTTATTTGGCAATAAATTAAAGTGATTTCCACCATTTTGACAACAGGCTGGATTATTGTTATAGTCATTTCCAACTCCAGAGCTGATCGTGTCAGTAATTATTTGCTTGGCATAATATGGTCTGTCAGTTTCATTTACAAAGTAGAATGATTCAAGCGCATTATCATATCTCCACTTGGTTTTTTCTGTATTGGCACCCTTCACAGAGCTAGTTCTCATTCTAAAACTACCATAAGAACTGTCGTCAACTCCTTGTAATACCAATTGTCCATTTGAATCAGTCTTCATATCATAAACCTCTCCCTTAGTTACACCAGTGTACAAATAAACAGCAATGTGATCATCAACCTTCTCCTTCTTTCTTGGATCATACATTGATTCACCTGTAATTTTCACAGCAAATGCATTATTCTTCACACCTCCATATTTTACAGTTGTGATATTCAGACGAACATTGGTCAAATATTGATCCACAACAATAACCTTGGAGAATGTCAAGGGATCAGCACGTTCCACTTTCAAACAATTAAATTGAATATCTTCAGTGTAAACATTTTCTCTCACTTTGATATTCCACTGTTGATTATCATATTCATTCCAAGCAATACCAAAGTATAATGGATCCGAATCCTTTGTTTGAATACCAGAGTACATCTTTGGTCGTGGAAGAAGGAAATCTTGTGAAGTTGCTGCAGCCCCTTTTGAATAAACATTTTCTCTGATTTGTGAGTCGATTGTTGCAAATCCCTTGTAAATCTTCTTTTCACTTGGCAACTCCTTCACAATTTCATGATGATGATTATTTCTAATAGCCTTTTTCTCTTGCTGTTGTTGATGATGATTGGAATAATAGAAACGAGAGGCTCTTGATTTATGAGAAGGTAATAAGGAAGGAATAACATTACTATTCATCCAAAATTGTGAAATATATTCTTGTTGTTGGTTATGATGTTGATGATTAATTGTTTGATTATTATTCAGAGAAATTATTGCAGCATCAGATGAATTAATAATTATTAATAATGAAGAAATTATCATCACAGAAAGGATCACCAGCAGAGATGATCCATCATGATGATGACGAAGAAAACAACCAATCATTTTCTTTTCGTGTGACGGACTTTTGGATTAGATATCCTTTCTCATAACGTTCAGAACGAATGGATTTCTTAAAATTAATGTCTGGGTGAGGAGTTTTGCTGTTATTCAGACACTCTTGTTCTCAGTGACCCATTGACATTACTTCCTTAATAAAAGAGCAAATTTTAATAATGCTTTACTTTATAATCATATTTGTTTGTTTTTTTTAAAATTTAAAAAACAAAAATATCATCAAGGAATTAATTATTGCTTTTCGCTTAATGAAATCTCATTCAGTTATTAGAACAAAAATTTGCAATAAAAGGCTTGATTGCTGATAGTTACTATTATTGATCATCATGAGGTGATCTTTTAATAGAATTAAATCAAGAAATAGAAAAATGAAGGAAAGGCGGTTCATGTTTGTATTGTTGGTTGTGATTTGTGTGTTCATGATCAGCACGGAGGTGGAATCATTATCGGTTCGTATCAATCCAAAATCACAACAAGTTGCTGCTTCATCAAGTGATAGTATTAAACCAATTGTATTGTGGCATGGTATGGGTGATTCATGCTGTTTTCCATTTGTATGTTATTATTCAATTGTTGTTGATCAAATTCTAATAAATTTAATTATTAATTGGATCGGAATAATAGTCAATGGGAAAGATTGAAACACTGATTAGATCACAATTTAATTCATCAAATTTACCATATATTCATTCTATTAGAATTGGAAATAATATAGAGGAAGATGTTGAGAATAGTTATCTAATGAATGCCAACAAACAAGTTCAAATGGCTTGTGATATGTTGAAGAAGGATCCTAATTTGAAGGATGGATTTAATGCTATTGGATTCTCTCAAGGATCTCAATTTTTGAGAGGTTTGTTTTATATTGTAAACCAATTACTGACCTATTGTGATATTTTAATAATGCAGCCTTTGTTCAAAGATGCAATTTGCCAAAGGTTAATAATTTGATCAGTATTGGAGGACAACATCAAGGAGTTTATGGCTTACCTAAATGTATTGGAGTCAATCATACAGTTTGCGAATATATAAGAGAAATGTTGGATATTGGAGTTTATTGGGGTTGGGTTCAAGATTCTCTTGTTCAAGCAGAATATTGGCATGATCCTTTCAATGAACAGGAATATATTGATAAGTGTATTTTCCTTCCAGACATTAATAATTATGGAAGAATTAAGAATGAAACTTACAAGATTAATTTAAAGAGCTTGAACAAATTTGTAATGGTGAAATTCTTGCAAGACTCATTCGTACAACCAATAGAATCTGAACAATTTGAATTTTATCAACCTGGACAAGATAAACGTGTCGTTCCATTAAGAGAATCGCCACTCTACAAGGAGGATTGGCTTGGCTTACAAGAAATGGATAAAGCAGGAAAATTGGTCTTTTTAGAAAGCAATGGTGATCATCTTCGATTCACTGAGCAGTGGTTCATTGATAACATTATTCCATACCTTAAATAATTAAAATCCATTATTGTAATTTATTTCACTCAACCAATGCACTGCGATGAAAACATTTGCAATTAAAAATGTCGGGAATGAAAACTTCATCATCACAAGATATTAGTAATAATAACAATGAAGCAGTCGGTTTGGATTTTGATAGATTTGTGAAAATTCTCGGAACCGTGATTGATTTACCAGCAAATTCTAATGCAACAAATTCTGTTTTAATTAAATGGCATGCAAATATGAGCAGATTGTACATAGCTGCTATGAAGAGAATGGATCTTCCAAACAAGTCTCGGGCGAGTACTGATTATCGAATCATTGCACAAATCTTTGGATTTAATCAGGAAACATATTTCCGAGATTGAAAAGGATTTAAAGGAAAATGAATTAAATTCTAGGAGGAGTAATAATCATAAGGAATTGGAAATTGAAAATAATGAATCAGATGAATGTGGCTACAATCCATTGTTTAGGAAATCAAAAAACGATACTGTTCAGGAATTAATTGATGAGTATGAACGAGGTGTAAAGGTGATCAATGAAAGTGAGAGACTAAATGAGAAAAAGAGAAAGTTCAGCACTGTGTCACCACTATATGAACAAAAGTTTAATAAGATTCTGGAAATGGCAGCAGAAACGAAAGCAAAATTAGCAAAAATCAAAGAGGATAGAAGATTTGAAACTAATGAAACTGTGAAAGTTCCGAAATCAATAGTGGAGCAAGCTAAAATCCTTAGAACCAAGTTTATTGAAAATATTCAAAAAGATGATGAAGGAGTTGATGAAGACCTTACACTAAGCGCTCTATTGTAGCTCAGATTAAAGATTTACAGGAACAGCATTGTCAGCAATCTGAAATTCTTTTAAAGGAAATGATAGAAGAGAAAAGGCAGTTTTTGAAAGAATGGGAAAAACGATTCAGCAATCAACAAACTAATAATGCAAGGATAGAAAAGGAATTGAAGAATATTTATTATCAAGTAGAGAGGGTGTGTGAAAAGACAAAACATACTATTCAAGAGAGGTTAGATGCGGATGAAGAATTCGTGAAAAAAATGCTGGAATAATGTCAATCTTGACAAAAGAATGAGATAATTTACAAGTTATACGTCCAAACATCAAGTACAGAATATAATGAAGTTGCTAGAAATTATGTTCAAACCTCATTGGTTGAAAATGAAAATGGAATTCCACCTAATTTAATTTCACACAATGAAACTTTTGCAAACAGATTGGAATTTAGAATTGGTAATCATCAAAACGATAGCAAACAATTATTAGAAACTCTATTCAAAGTAATGACTAGAAAGGAAGCTAAGCATGCATTCATTGTCGATTGGACTTGTACAATGGCATCATTGGAAGAAGTTTTTATTATTTACACACTTGTACAAGGATGGAATGTTGAAAGCAAGTTAATGATAGTGGATAATTGAAAGTATAAACTTCTCCACAATTCAAACTTTTTGATAAACAGAGATTCTTGACTTTCATTGGTTTCTCCTAGTGGTGTGGATCCAAATGGATAGATTAGTGGTCTAGGTATCTTAGTAGTACTTTTCAATTTTCCTTCATTTGTTAGTTGTGATATTTCAGTAATGTGTTCATTGAGTGGTTCTATTATGTTAGGTAATAAATTTGTGGTTAATTCCAATCGTAGAGTTTCCAACATTATTAAAAACTGATTCTTAAATATCATTTTGATAGTGTTCAATTTACTACAATTTGGAAGGAGTGGAAAGCTAACATTGCCTAAAATATATTGGTTAATGTTCTGCAATACTGAATGGAGGGAGGTGTTCTTTACGAAATGTTTTTCAATATTCTCGAAAAGTTTCGATAATTTAGCCTCTTTAGTAATTGAGCTAGCATAGAGTGATTTTAGCATGAGAAAATCAGATTCAAAGAATTGTTTCTTAGGCTCTGTCAAAATTCCAAGTGTTGTTTTCAGAGCAGAACCAAAAGTAAGAGGTGATCTGTAAAACATTTCAATTGTGAATTGGTCATCATTAGGACAACTATCCAACAAGTGTTTTCCATATTCCTTTTCACTGTGATTAATTGTAGCTTCCCCAGATGAATGTTCTATAATTTGAAGTTGAATGTATTTGATTTGTTGTAGCTTTTCCTGTTCCGATAATGAAAATCCATCATGTCTTCTCCACTTTGGATGACAAACGTTCGGAAAGCTACAATACGAACAGAATTTAATCATGTTAGATGATGGTGAAGTTTTAGCACCTATTGAAAATAATTGTGTACAACAATCACAAGGAAGTAAACTATCATCACAAGAAAAACACTTTAAACATGTCGAAATTCCAGAATCTATCAACTCTTCCCCGAGAGGTCTATCAAGACATTGTTCTTCATTGTAGTATTTACATTCCGAATTACCACAGTGATAAGTTTGCAAGAAGGGAAACAGCAAACTCTGCACTGATGATTGTTGAGACATTTTTTTTTAATTATGAAACTCTTCCATTCGAGTAGAGACTGGAAGGCGGGAAAAGTTTTGAATAATATCAAAGAGAGAATTTTAATTCACCCTTACAAATATGTACTTGACAATTATTAATTTTGCAATTCAAATTACAAAATGCAAGAAAATGAAATCAATTTTTATGATATTTGCATTGTGCTTTAATGGCAATTAGTCTTATTGGTATGATTCTTCTTCCTATTCACCTATAATAATACATGTTTTAGATAACATTTATTGTTGAACCTGAAAGGCATGATTTCCAATGCGGACTTCGAATCCCATAAAATCTTGCCCATCAAGCCAAATATAAATCAAGCCAAAAAAAAATGTTTAAATTCAATCATAGAGGGAGAAGTTTTATTCTCTCGCTGATGATGATAGTGGGTATGATGATCATCGGCTTGTGTGCATCATTAATTAGCGGATCAAATTTACGAGGAAATATTAAAACAATAACAAATAAGATAAAAGCAACTCCTTTAAAGCCTTCCTCTGCAGGCTTTTTAAACATTTCCTATTTGAATCAAATTATAAAGAAAAATAAGGACGAATTTGCACAATATGTAAAGGATCATATTGTCATTCCACAAATTAATGTAACACAACATGTTTCAGTGATTGGTGATGTTCAAGTTGTTGTTAGTGAAACGAAACTTCAACAAATTGACTTGGGACAAGATATTCAAACTTCATTGGATCCTACTGGTAATTATTTCTATGTTAAAATGTCCAAAGCAAGTTTGGTTTTGACTACCAAATTCCAATACAAGCAATTGTCATTCCCATATTTGACTGGATCTGGTATTGCTGATGTTAATACTGAAAGTGTTTATGGAGGTTTGAGACTTCAATTGTCAATTACTCCTGACGAAAAACCACAATTTATGTCACAAGTTGGATTGGAATTGTATGACATGAAGATTCATATTAGTGAAGGTGGTATTCAAGGATGGATTATTAATTTGCTCGATTCTCTCTTTACATCAACTATTAACAAACTTATTGCTAATGCTGTTTCTGATACTATTCATTTGAAGATCCAAGAAGTCAATGATTACATTGCTCAACAACCATTCATCATGCCAATCAACTTGTCATCAACTATGAGTTTAATGATCGACTTTGGATTTGATATCTTTAAGGTTGTTGATTATTTGACTGTTGGTGCCTTCTCTCAAGTTAGATTCTTCGACAAGTCTCTCGGTGAAAAATTACCATTTGAACCAGTTGATTTGCCAACCAGCCCAACTAGTAATGATTTATTGCAAATTTACGTTACTGACTTTGTTGTAAAGAGTTTATTATTCAGTCTCCACCAATCTAACCAAATTTCATTTGTCGTTACTCCTGAAATGGTCCCTCCAACTGAAATGATCCAACTCAATACTACAAGTTTGAAGATTTACCTCCCAGAACTTTACAACAAGTATCCAAATCAACTTGTCCAATTGGTCTTGTCAAGCAACCCAAGTAATGCACCAGTTCCAGACTTTAACATTACAACTGTTGGAATGAATGCCAATTTCAATGGTGAATTGTTGTTCCAAGTTTTAAATGGTTCTTCAACTGTGAATGCCTTCTCTGTCTCAGTTGCTGCTCAATTCTCTTTGGATAAGATTTCCCTTAAGAATAATGCCACTACCATCAACATGACTGCCGAAATTGATAATCCATCAGTTCTTCTCACCTTGAAACAATCATGGATTGGACCAATAGATATTAAGAATTTTGCATTCATTGTCAATGTTGTTGTAGCAAGAGGAGTTGTTCGTCAACTTAACATTCAACTTGCTGATGGTATTCCACTCTTCAATTTGGCCAACTATCTTCCTGGATTAATCATCGACAATACCAATCTCAGTGTACAAAATGGATATGTTGGAATTGGTATCTCGGGAGAATACAGACCAAGTGCCATTCAAGATGCCAAACCTTCAAAGAAATTCAAACTCAACAAGTAAATAAATTATTAAAATTGTAAATAAACCTGAATAGCACTTGTGAAACAGAAGAGACCCCATCTTCACTTAAATATCTTTTGTTCTTGTTACAACACAAGCCTAGCTTCTTGTTAGCACAGCAGCTTACAAAATCAATATGTTAGAAGGAAGCCTCATTTTTGCCAAAGCTGAGTCTTGTTGTATGAAGAGGTTGTTTTTAGAACCAAATCCAATTACAGCGCGGGCGATTTTTGATCAATTTAAAATTTAAGAGCGCCAATTTTTTAAAAAACCTTAAAAAAAATGGAAAGTTGTATTGAGCGGTTGTATGCTGGCTTACTTGATGATGCCACGGTATTGATCAAGAAGAGTGATTCATTGCGATCTGTATCGAATGTTGAAGATCAATTGAATGAAAAGAGGGAAGATGTTTCCTGGGAACTGGTCTTGAGGAATGGAAATATTGTAAATACAATGAAGGGATTTTGTGGTGTGGTGCTGAGAATACAAGTTGGAGAGGAGAGTGTGATTGTCAAGTTGGCTAGTACGAATGGAAAGATGAGACCTCTATTGAAGAATCAATACAGAAATGAAGTGGAATTTTGTAGATGGTTGATGATGAAGAAAAAAGTTGATGGCTTACCAAAGATATTTGCCAGTGGATATTTGAATGAAGAAGAGCAATTATTTTACATTGTAATGGAAGATTGTGGAATTGGAGAAATGGATCAATTGAGTGATTGCTCTATTGAGGATGCATCTAATATATTGAGACATTGGCAGAGAGTCCAACTCGAAATTGGGAGCAATCTTTCTGATTTGAATGTTAGGAGCTTGTTTTACTCCTTCATAAATGGAGTTCTCTTCTTTGAATTTAACTCGCTACTAGAAAAGGAGGAAAATCTTGATAAATATCTGGTGGAAACTGTTTGTGCGAAGGTTGAGGGGGACTGGACAATATTTTTGGACGTTATTAAGGAACTAGATTGGTCTACTTACAGTGATACCATTTTGCAACATTTTCACACAAGAATAGAGTTGCCAAATTTGGTGGCCAACATTAAGAACTCGCTCTCGTACCTCCAAAATGATCAAGCATTTGCCGTTCACGGTGATTTTAGATTGGAAAATATTATTAAGAAAGGAAATTCTGTAAAATTTATTGATTTTCAATCCTTAAGCAAAGGTCCTTGCTCCTATGATCTTTCACATTTTACTGCCCAAAGCATATCCATTCAAAAGAGGAGGACAGTGGAAGAGTCGCTCCTCCGTGAATACTTTGAATCATTGAGTGGTAACAAGTTGAGTTGGGAGAGTTTCCTTGAATCCTACAAACATTGCATAGTTCTCCAGATGTGTTATTGCGTGCTAGGTATTGGAAGTCATTGGAAATATTATTTGCAAAGTGGTAAACTCAAAGATCCACAATTCCTTAAGGAAAAGAGTGCTCGGGTTGGTATGGATATTATTGCAAGGACATGTCATCTCTACATTGATCATTTCCAATAAATTACGTTGAAGGTTGAACACTAGTGTTTCATTCC
>NW_003163314.1:40042-45767 GCF_000004985.1 Naegleria gruberi | reverse complement strand
CAATGACCAGAACTTCTTGATTTTGAGGACTCATTTCCTTAATGACTGGAATTTGATTCACTGGAATGTTAATTTCCTTAGCTAAATGTTTTCCATCCTCCGAATGTAAAATAACAGATGATGGTTTCAACACTTTACTGTCAATAGAAGAGGTCGATGAAGAAGGTAGCATTATTCTCCTCTCCTGTTTTGAGAAGAAGATTATCGTCTCAACAGCCTCTATGATGTTATTGTTATTCCCCTTCTCTGAGCAGCCACTTATTGAGGAGACATGAATCGAGTCCTTATCATCCCCAGCTGCAACATCCTGAACATCCTCAATAGTCTCTGAATGATGATGGTCTGGAATGCTTGCACAAGTTCCCATTCTTCTCCCTTTTAATGTGAATTATCTTAGTAAGAACAATTTGATATTGACCACCACCACAGTAAAGATGTGAGGTTTGTTGGTATGTTGTTTTTTTCAAAAACAGAGCCAACAAACTGTGTGCATTGAACAACCTTATTTATTACCCAAACTGAAACAGCTGTGTCAGAAACATTTTTGGTAAATTGTGTGAAAAAGTGTTTCCAAAGGAGTGTGCGATCGTTCGGAATTAGGATACCTTAATAATTTTCCACACCAACAACAGCCAAGGTACACAAAGCGGCGATAGCAAGGCACCACATGGCCATTTTGAGCTCTCTCCAGAAAACATAGCCAAGCAACCAACGAAGATTTAACAATTGCTTTCTGAAACCATCATCCATAATCAAGACAGTTTGAAAGTAATAACTCGATACTGCAGAGTAGTGACTTGAAATGAATAATCTATCAGTGAGCCAAGCCAATAGTGGAGCAACCAATTTTTGTAAGTAGAGGTTCTTTGAATATTTAGAAAAGTCAAATCTCAAATCGGAGCTAGACCCCAAAATCCAAGGAACTAAATAGGTCTTGGAAAGAGCCAATTGAAACTTGTTACAAAACTTGGCATTAAATACTGCCTTATTGGATGTTTCGAGCTCCTTCTTGATCATGCTATCCAAAAATACTGCCGAATCTACAGACAAGGTAATTCCCTGGCCATAAATAGGATTGAGAGAAGCTAATGTTTGAATGCAAAAGGATTAAATTGAATATTTTCCACACACAACTTACCAACAGCATCACCGAGTGCAATAAATCCTTTGACATTCTTTAAATTTTCATAGTGTACGTATTCGCTGCCATTCTTTTCATAGATTGGAGCTATTCTCTTTGGTTCATCTTTGAGTAGATCCAATACATGTGAAGTGTCCTTCTCCATATCTGGGAAATCTTTACAAAATTCTAAAATTTGCTCCTTTGCACGTTCTGGAGTCAATGACTCAATTTTCTCATTGTAATTGTGTAAGAGGAGCAACATGGTATTGTCAGTGAATGGCATTATGAGCATTCCCTTTGTATTTGGGTAGGTCAACAAGTGATAAATCATATAGTATGGATCATTAATCTTTCTATTCTCATTCACTTGTCTATCTTCACGACAGAGAACGACCTTTCCTTCACTATCGTATGAAGTATCCTTAGGTTCAAAATAAACAGTTTGATATCTAATCTTGACTTCTACCTTAGATTTGGTTAATAGTTTCTTATGAGGTGAAACTTCATTTTCAATGTTTTTCATCAAAACATTGGATCCTACACCAGCACAATTGACAAACAAATCACAATCAATTATCAATCGATCTGCTGGATCATTTTCTTGTGAACACTTTGCAATGGTCACTGATTTGACACGTACAACCTTCTCTCCATTGTTGCTCTCTTGTACTCTTTCAATATTGATTCCATTAGAGGAAACATTGTATCCATCGAATATCTCAATATTCTTCAAATCTTTTCTAATCCTTTCTCTGAGTGCAGTTTCCATCTGTCCTCTACTGGCAGTAATAATCGATCTACTTCTCAAATCAAAATGTCCACTCAAATTATAACCTTCCCTGTAGAAATATTTGACTTCGGTGGCAGGAAACATTAATTGTGAAAGTCGATTAGCTTTTGTCATTTCTACCAACTCGGACCAAAATCCTGGCAATAATCGATCCCACACCAATAATGAACGATATGAAATAGCATGAGCTTGTTCTCCCTGTCTGGCTTTGGCCACAGTTTCAAGTGGCTCCATCACAGTTCGATCCACAATAATTACCCTTCTGTAATATTTTGACAGTACAATGGCACTTGTCAGTCCAGCAAAGGATCCTCCTAGGATTATTGCTGTATCTCCAATTCTTTCAACTTTCTCATCTGCTGCACTTTGAATATCTTCCAGCAATACTTGACAATCAAGATATGGTTTGTAAAACTTGAAATACAAGAGCCAAAGCGAAACTGCCACAAGCAAACAGAGAAACAGTAAGAAAGGCAACATTATTTTGAAGGGTTTCGTTTGTTTTTTTTCTTTCTCTCTTGTGAGAAGGTAATTCACCATTTGACATTACAAACATGTCATCACGTAGACGGTTGACTTCCAAAATTGTATTTTAAACCTTCTTAATGGCCAGATGAATATTAAACGAGAATTTTTCTCTTCAAAAGCATTAAAATCACAAGTGGAAAGCACGCTCTCTTTATCTGAACAAGTAAACACAAAATGAATTAATAATTAAATAGAATACATTTTGTAGTCATGGAATAGAAGAATTCTTCACCACTTTTCGAAAGGTAATATTCATGGAAATTAGAACTGGATTTGTTCCGAACTTCTTGAATAATTAAATAATGTGTGGCCATGATGATGTCCGTGAAGAGAAAAGATATATTCAAAAGGCCCTTGAAGGCATTGACAAACCAGAATTCAAGAATAGAATTTCATCAGGCTTGTTCAGAAATCTTGATAGCAGTTATTGCCATTGGTTTATTCATTGGATTGTCAATTATTGCCTTTGCTTGTACAATAATGTGTTTGGCGCAATAAAAAATCTGATGTGGCCAATAAGAAAAGGCTTGATTTTTTTTTATTGTGTAACGGTAGTTTTTGCCGCTCATCACGGATGTTAAAAATCACAAAAAGAAAAACAACAACCTTCACCATTATATTGTGAATGCAAAGTTAAGCTACCCACTCTAAATCAATGCTGAATTTTCCATTCGTAACAATACAAGGAAAAGCTGGCAGGCTAACATTAGGAATTGTAAGTTGAGCATTGGTGGAAGTATTGGTGATGGTGAGAACTTGACTTTCACAAGACAATTCCATCATCATCTCGTCTCCAGCTTTTAATGGGAAACTGTTAGCAGAATAACCGTTAGCTGCTTGCCACAGGTAACAATTTGCACTTGCCATGTAGCATCCGTGTTCTTTGTATGGAGTAACAAAGTCATTGAATATCTTCTTTTCCACCCTGTCAGTCATAACAACTCCAATACCAAGCCATGAAGTAAATGAATGAATATTGATCTTCCATCTAAAGGTTCCACTCTCCAACTTTGTGAGGTTATAGGTTTTGATGTATGTACCACTGCTATCATCACCAACAATAGAAACTTTCCTTTGTGATATTATTGTGGACTTGACAGAGGGCATAGCCAATATTTCAAGTGATGAGTCATTTCCGAACATATCATCAAGACAATAGAAGTTTGCCTCCTTTTGCAATTCCTTCAATTTAACCTTTGATAATTCAGATAAATCTGGACGTTCTCCAGTTCTCAAGTAATTCAACAAGTATCGGAAATATTTTGGATCTCGATCAATGAAATAAGTTCCATCTTGATCTGGTAACCAATTACCACTCGACAACATGGCATAGAAAAAGGAATCCTTCTTGCTGAGAAGAGTGTCTTTGGTTGATGCAAAGGTTTTTCCTCCAATGTTCAAAATTACTTTATCAGGACACTTTTTGATATTTTCTTCGATTTGATCTTGTCTGATCTTCCACTCTTTCTCTTTCTTCTCCAAGAGAGCTATTTTTTCATTTGCTTTGGCATGAAGTTGCTCAAAGAGCGTAGTAATGGTGTTTAGCTCTTCTTTCAGTGTTTGGCTTTGGTTGGTTACCAACATTTTTTTGAATTTTTGTAAATAGAGAAACGTTTTGATCCGAAACGTGGCTGTAGTTTCCCGCTTGGAAGGAATGTTAAATAAAATTACTTTTAAAATAAAAATGATTAAAATGTGAAAGGATGAAACCATCAGGATGGCATCTCTCGGAAATTCCTCTCTTCGCTAATTAGCAGCATATGTTTTATTAAATAATAATTTACAAGGAAGAAAATTATTTGGCTCTATCACCTTCCATAATGAGCATCTGATATACACACCTTGTTGTTAAACATTATCATCAACCATCAAACTAATATGTTTTCTACAATAGTACAAATTTCGGAACAAAATATCTATTAATGAGTCATACAACATTTATTTAACAGACATTTCACCTCTCTTCAGTCATCCAACATTAAAGTTCCTTCATTCCATCAAAAATAACCAAATCACAATGCCTTTTTTAATGAGTGATGACATTAACATTGAATCTCAGTTGTAGAATTGTTTGGCGGGAAATTTCTTTACGGTCCTTCACCCACACTCACCCAAGTCACTCTTAACATCTCTGTAAACGACTAGTGACAATTCAGCTGGAATCAGAAATGCGCATTTTACTGAAGCAAAGAATATGAAGTTGGGTAAAAACTAAATAGAAAAAAAGTTACAACTCACTTGCTTTCACTTGTCATCCAAAATTTTGAAACGCTTTATACAACAAAATGACAAATAGGAAAGCAACCCCTAGGTTACGTCTTTCTAGCACTAGTTGTATATACCTTATTATCCTAATCATTGTAGGAATTTGTATGAGCCATTCCAGCCATGCTCAACATACATGTACAGGAGTAGAATCAACACAGATTGGAACTAGTGGTGTATGTTCTGGACATGGTTTATGTACAGGCGATGATGAATGTACTTGCTTGGATATTACAACATCCACTGCTTTAATTTCAAATCAGAATAATATCATGACTGCAGGAGCAACCTTTTCCTCGCTCTATTTTGGACAATACTATTTACAGATGCAAACCTCAGGAAACTTGGTATTGTTTGATAATAGTGCTGGCAGCAATTATGCCAGTTGGATGAGTGGAACCTATAAGAAGGGAACAGCTCCATATCAATTGAAATTAGAAACTAACGGTACTTTGGCAATTTATGGCAATGGTAACGTTGTAAAGACATTGTCAGAAGCTTGTACTGGAGGTACTGCTCCTTTTGCTTTAGTTCTTCAAAATAATGGAGATTTAGTCTTGTATGGTTCTGATGGATATGTTTGTTGGAGTACTGATTATTCTGATGGAAGTGCTCCTAATTATGGATATGTTGGCTCTACTTGTCAGACACCAGTTTGTTTTAATGTAAATGCAACCAGTGACGCAGTATGTTCAGGTCATGGTACCTGTACTTCACCAAATAGTTGTAATTGTAACAGTGGATATGGCAATGCTAATTGTCAAACATTCGTATGTGGCGGTACTCTTGCTGGTAGTTATAATGTTTGTAGTGGTAGAGGTACTTGTAGTGGTCCAAATACTTGTACTTGCAACACCAATTATGTTGGATCCTTGTGTGAATATTGGACTTGTAATGGAATTACAAATACTAACACTTCATATGTTTGCTCAGGTCATGGAACTTGTTACAATCCTAATATATGCACTTGTGTCAATGGATACTACGGAACTAACTGTGAACTTATTATTGTAATAACA
>NW_003163314.1:25386-39891 GCF_000004985.1 Naegleria gruberi | reverse complement strand
TTCTGATTATAATTGTTACAACGTTTATTACAATGATTCATCTGTATGTTCAGGAAAGGGAGCTTGTGTTAAACCAAATAATTGTTCCTGTCAAAATGGATACTCTGGAGAAAGTTGTCAGACTTATTACTGTTATGGAACGTTCAACAATAATACTGGTGTATGTTCTGGAAATGGTGTTTGCTCCTCATCAAATGTTTGCACATGTAAATCAGGTTATTATGGTAACATGTGTGAAAATTATGATTGTAATGGAAAACTCTATAACAATTCAGGAGTTTGTTCTGAAAAAGGAAGCTGTGTTTCACCAAATAATTGTTCTTGCATTGTAGGATATGGTGGTGATGATTGTGACAAATTCCAATGTTTTGGTTTGTTATCAAACGATTCTAAGGTTTGTTCTGGTAATGGTAAATGCAATGGTGCTGAGATTTGCTCATGTAATTCAGGATACTATGGACAACAATGCGAAAATTTCAATTGTTCTAATATTTCAAAGAATAGTTCCTCAGTTTGTTCTGGTTTTGGAGTATGTTCTTCTCCAAACAACTGCACTTGTTTCTCTGGATACAATGGCACCAATTGTCAAACTTATCAATGTTCTGGTTTTGATTATTCTGATCCATTAGTTTGTTCTGGAAAAGGAAGTTGTATTTCACCAAATAATTGTTCTTGCATTGCAGGATATGGTGGAAATAATTGTGAAAAATTCCAATGCTATGGATTGTTATCAAATGATTCTAAGGTCTGTTCTGGTAATGGTAAATGCAATGGAGCTGATATTTGCTCATGTAATTCAGGATACTATGGACAACAATGCGAAAATTACAATTGTTCTAATATTTCAAAGAATAGTTCCTCAGTTTGTTCTGGTTTTGGAGTATGTTCTTCTCCAAACAACTGTACTTGTTTCTCTGGATATAATGGCACCAATTGTCAAACTTACCAATGTTCTGGTTTTGATTATTCTGATCCATTAGCTTGTTCTGGAAAAGGAAGTTGTATTTCACCAAATAATTGTTCTTGCATTGCAGGATACTCTGGATCAAACTGTGGTACTTATTATTGTAACTCAGTCGTCTATTCTGATAAGAATGTTTGTTCTGGAAGAGGCTCGTGCACTCAACCAAACAAATGTAACTGTACCTCAAGATATTCTGGATCTAATTGTGAAAGCTTCTCATGTTTTGGATACAACTTTAATTCCTCTTTGGCTTGTTCAAGCAATGGTTCCTGTATTGCGCCAAATATTTGTAGCTGTAAATCAGGTTTCAATGGATCAAACTGTGAAAGTTACTCTTGCCATGATATTCAATTCAATTCATCCAATGTTTGTAGCGGATTGGGCTCATGTGTTTCTCCAAACAACTGTAATTGTTCAAAGAATTATTACGGATCCACATGTTCACAATTCAATTGTTATGGAATCAATTATTTGAACTCCACAGTCTGTTCTGGAAATGGTAAATGTTTGGACTACAATACCTGTAATTGTACAGCTAATTGGTTTGGACCATCTTGTTCAGTAACAAAATGTTTTGGTATCAATTCTAACAACACCTCTGTTTGTAATGGAAAGGGAACATGTACTGGTAATGATATCTGTTCATGTAATGCAAACTATTTCGGAACTAAATGCGAGCTCACTACTTGCAACTCAGTTTCATCTAATTCCAGCAACGTTTGTTCATCTAAGGGTACTTGTATTTCTTATAACGAATGTAGCTGTCAATCTGGATACTCTTCTACCGATTGTAGCGTCAACCTCAATCCATTAGTTATTTCTTTGAAAAAATCATCAGGAGTTTACTATCAAAATGTTACTTCTGTTTCATTGGAAATAATATCAGACGAATTTTCCTCTCTCGCCAGCTCCAATCTGGTTTACCAATGGATTTGTGAAAATTGCCAAGGTAATACAAACACTTCAACTCCATTTAACCAAACTAATGATAGAATACTTATGGTTAATCCATCAGAACTCAAGGCTCCTGCTTTGTACATTTTCTCGGCTAATGTTTTCTATACTAATCCAAAAGGTTTTGCTAGTCGTGTATCCAACACTGTCAAATTTAATATGACTGTCTTGGTAGTACCGGTTGTTGATGTAAATGTTCCTTCATTGGACATTTTTGGTTTGCCTTCAGTTTATGTAGGAAAACAACTTGCTGCTGGAAAAGCTATTGAGGCTGTTGTTTCTAAAGTGGCATTGAATCAATCAATTGTTCAATCATTCTTGGGATGTGAAGGAAATTGTTCTTCTTCCTTGACTTTCTCTTGGAGTGTATCAATGATGGTCAAGAGTACTCTCACTAATATTTTCAAATCAACTGGTCTTATTACTGGTTATACACGTCAAGGTAATTCCTTATTGTTTACCCCAGCAATTACATTGAGTACAACCAACTATATTTCAGGCAGTTCTTATGTTGTTATTTCTTTAGCAATTTTCAATTCTGCTAACAAGAATATGACTGGTTCTGTAACTATCCCAATTATTTCTGCTGCTTCTGCCCCAGAAGGTGATTTGGTAACTTTGGATAGAACATCAGGATATGCACTCACTGATTATTTCACAATTACCTTTAATCAGTGGGCTGCAGCTGAGCAATTACAACCTTTGCAATATGCTATCGGGTTTACTGATCCAACCTCTTTGAAACAAATTAGATTGACTGAGTATTCTGCAAATCTGACAATTTCTACCTACTTGCCGTATATTAGTACAGACAAGAAAGTAACAGTGGGATCTCTTGGATTACTTGTTTATGTAAAAGATTCTCTTGGAAATAGTGATTTACTTGAGACTCTTTCTGTAAATGTAACTGCATTTAATGGAACATCTTCTCAATTATCATCTAGAATTGGTGAATTAACAGGAGTGGCTGTAACAGTGGCCTCATACGATCAATCGTATTTGGTTGCTTCCTCTGGAAGTGGTGGTAACGCTGATTTGGTTTCACAAATTGTCCAAAACATTAAGATAGATCCAACTAATCCTGCTACTGCTTTGTCAAGTTTCCAAGCCTTAACTTCTTCCTCTGACTCGGTTAATGACAAGGTAGTTGACCAAGTAACAACCAAGATGAGTAGTTTCGCTGATTCTCTTACAGATTTATACAAGAAGGAAATTGAGCAGTACGGATACGTTAGATCCAAAATTTCACAAGATGATGTTAAATCAGCAATTGAAATTTCAGGCAACTTACTGCAATCTGGTGTTGGTGCTGATAAAACGACAGAGGTTACCAGTAAGATGGCCGCACTTGTCTTACTCTCTCAAGTTCCAACAGTATTGGACTCATCATCCTCTGAACTTCCTGCCGTAACAATCAGTACTCCTCTCATCAATATTACAATTTCTAGCTTCAAATTGAGTGGACCAACATCAGGCAATCAAACTCTCTCATCAGGAGACAGTTCTATTGGAATGGACATATCCAGTATCTTGGCCAAATATGATGGTTTCTCAAAGAGTGCTGGTACATCTTTAATTTCCTATCAAAATCTTCCATTCTCCAATAACTTTACTGAAAGTACTCCTTCCACATCTATTGCTAATGACTTCAAGTTCTTACAAGAGGGAAGCGTTTTACCATTGGCTAACTTGACAACTCCAATCATTCTCTCCTTCAAATTGAACTTGGATTTGTCTACTGTTTCCAATTATTCTTCCAATACATCAACCTTTGCATGTAGATATTATGACGAACGTAGTGGAGCTTGGAGCACAGACGGATGTACATTGGTGGGCTATAATCCTGCTACTCAAATGATTGATTGTGCCTGTACTCACACCACAATGTTCTCCACATTCTTGGAACAAAAAACAATAGAGATGACACCAATTGTTAAGCAGGTAGTAACTGGATTGTATAGTGCTCAAATTGCATTCGGTATCTTTTACTTTGTAATGTCTACTATCATCCTAACATTATTAATTATCTTTAGAAAGGAGCAACCAATTTCCTCTCGTTTGGGAACTCCATACTTGGGTATGATTGCTTTGATCATTGAAAGTGTTTTGGTTTATATCATCCAAAGAAGTGTTCTAGTATCTCAACTCTACTCTGGTAATTCTCAAATGTGGGAAGCTGGTGATACAGCTGCTAATGTGATTGCTAATATTGTTGCTATTCTTGTCAACACACTCAATTTGACGGCTATTCTTTCATATGTATTACAAGTATTCAGATTCCAATTTATGAAATATTTGTATCAATTAATTGCCAAGACAAGAGGAGACGAAAAGAAGAGCGAAAGAATATTCAAAATGCTTCGTTACACCACCTCTACTGCTTTATTTGTAACCATTGTTTGCGTTTTTGCTGGCATCAATTTGCTCTATTGGACATTATGGGTCATCCTAGTTAGAACTGGAGCCATTAGCTCAGCAGCTTACACCTACATTGTTTCTATTTCCTACACAACCACAGTATTTGTATTTAGTGTAATGATTATTCTGGTTACCATATTTGACTTTGTAGGATCTCATAAACAAGAAAAGGAAAGAGTAGCAAGAGCATCAAGCAAACGTAAGGAGCCAACATCTGAGTTTGATGTTAATACCATTAACTTTAAGAAAAATTACACAAATCCATTCAAGAAACTCTATACATGGTTTATTTCATTGGACGGTCCTCTTTATTTCAGAATGGAAATGATGCTCTACATTTTGTGCTTTATTTTCCTCTTCTTCAATCAAGTACTTGGTCTTAGTAGTTTATCATTCAGATTCCAATCTGAAGAAATGTTCCAAAAAGCCCTCGTTACAGATATGGTTTCATTCATCTTTGAAGTTTTGTACGTGTTCACCTACATGTTAACATTTGGTGGTTATGCTCTGTTGGTATTGGCAAACTACAAGATCAAAGGAAAGGTCAGAAACACGGAAAGAGCTAGCGAGCCAGAAAATAGACAATCATCCAATGATGAAATTATCAACAAGGATATGAGCGTCGTTTTGGATAATGAGGAAGGTTATGGACTCTTTGAAGTTTTCTGTGAAAAGGAGTTCTCATTGGAGAATATTTATCTTTTTACTGATATCAAAACAAACAAATCATTCTTGGATAGTAATGACTTGGAAAGGCTTCCAAAGTTCTCCAAGTATATTTATAACAATTATATCAAGACGAATGCACCAACAGAAGTCAATATTCCATCCAAATGTAGAAATGCATTCCTCTTCCTCTACAAGAGCATTATCAAAAAGAATGAATCTTATGAATTATTCTCTGTGGATATTGAAGCTGTTGATCAAGATATCAAGGTTGCCACAAAGAATGCTCCTGTTCCAGTTATAGAAATTGAAGAAAAGGTTGTGAAGGAAACATTTGAAAACTTGAATCGACAAATTCTCATCAATCTTGGTGATACCTTCTCTAGATTTGTCTTTACCTCTGAATATACAGTATTCAATAAGGCTCACACTCTTCAACAACAATTATTGGAAGAAGCCAATGTTGTTTATATAGTATAAATAAATGTCAATGCATTCATTAAACAAAAAACTGTTAGCAGTAAGGATGATTGAATCCAATTCGATGCAGCATAAGGTAAGAACATGACATCATTCACAGTATCTTCCTCACCTTCAATAGCAAGTTTAAATTGGTCAATATCATTCACTGATCTATGAATGCATAATGTCAGATCTGGATCATAATAATATCCCTTCTCTTCAGGATAATAAATAAAATCCCTCTTGATGATAGCCACAGATCCTCTCTTACAAGATCTATATGGAGGTTTACACTTGCCCATTGACGACACTGTACTATTCTCAAAGACAGTGTTCAAAGTTTCAGAAGAGGCTGCTACATATCCCTCAATAGTTAAACTCAGATAATTATTGTAAATTCCATTGGTTGCAGATTCATGTGAAAAAGCACCACCTGCAAACAATTGATCTCCACTCACCACAAGTTGTTTCACACCTCTCCTACTTGTCTGATTGGCAGTTAGGAATTCAACTGATGGTGCAATCAATTTGGTTGGTTTTTTAAAATGTCTCACATAATTAACACTCTTCGATGGCTTGAATAGAAACATGTACTGCTTAGGAACTGTGAATTGACCTCCCACAACAATGATATCCTCATAAATATGATTATTCTGAATTGAAATGGTAGTTACTGGACCATCCAATTGTCCCTGAAGAAGAGTTTCCCATTTCTGATCCTTATATCTTTTGAAATATCCATCAAAATCACCTCCAACGTACAAATACGAATCATCATGATACAGAGCAGCTCTCAATGAATTTGCCCTAATTCCATTAAACGAAGATCCATTCAAATTATTTCCTCCAGCATACACTTCCCATTTCAAACTCTTCGTATCCAACATGACAATATTATTCAAATTTCTAATACCAGCTGCCTTTGTAAATTTACCAACCATTACAATACTTGGTTGACAACTTTTTACAAAATTTGAAAAGTACAATTCAATATCCATAATCTCAGCTCCATCCGACCATTCCCCCATACATATATCTCTATCAAATACACCCAACGATTGCCACTGATTTTGAGTTGTGTTTCCTCCACTACTCGCCAATAATTTCACAGCAATGGGTCCACTTTTCACTCCATCAATGGTTGTGAATTTTCCTCCGATAAACATCATATCACAACGAGGTTCATAATAAATTACGTTAATGGGGCCATCAGGTGGGATATTATAAAATGCTGACAGTTCATTGTTTTTTGTATTGTACAGTGCAAGATTTTTAATAAAGTGATTGGTGACAGATGAGTCTGATGTTCTGGATTTCATGGTGAATGAGCCACCCAAGACGAATTGTTCGCAGTGGATTGAAGATATGATGAGGATTATAATCGAGAACAGTGAGATGATGTGTGGCAGTTGATGTGATGACATTTTTTTTTGTGATTATTGACAGTTTAACTTGTTAAAATTGATTACAACCATTTTCAATAAATATCATAATCTGTTTACAATTTCTTTGTTAATTTAATTAATTGGTAAAAAAAATTTAAAAAAATGGAACTAAACAAGACGAAACCTTTCGACAAAATGGAATTTGTAAATTCAGAAGGTTTGTTTCAGATAGTGAATATTTAAAAAAAATTATTAGAAATATTTTCGGATGATGCTTGTTTCGAAATATTTTCCTTTCTTTCCGATAATCCCAAATTTCTTATTAGAAACTGTGCTCTCGTATCCAAACAATTCCTAAAAGTCATCCAAGAACGATCAAAATTTTCACTTTCAATTGACAGTAAAATGGTCAACCGAATCCAAAGTCAATTTCTAAACTGTTTCGAACAAGTAGAGTTTCACAATATGAAAATTAAACCATGGTGCAGTATTCTAATGAATATGAAAAAATTGAAAACTCTTTCCATTGCATACATTGGAATGGATGAAGAGGACATTAAATCAATTTGTAATATGAGACAGTTGACTGATCTTGATGTTACTGGATGTTCTATTGGAAAAGGCCAAGGTGCATCTACATTGGTTACATTTATTGATCAACTGCAACAATTGACTAGACTTGTAATATCTTGGAATAGAATTGGAATTGAAGGAGCTAAAGCAATTAGTCAACTGAAACAATTAACAGAGCTGGAGATCAATCAAATTGGACTAGAAGGAACTAAAATTATTAGCGAATTGAATCAGTTGACCAGTCTGAATATTGCTAATAATAAAATGGGAAAACAAGGAGCTAAATATATAAGTGAAATGAAACAATTGACTAAACTTGACATTGGAACGAATCAACTCGGAGTGGAAGGAGTTCAATATATCAGAAAATTGGATAAATTGACTGCTTTAAGTGTCTTTAATAATGTCATTGGTTTCAGGGGTGCTATGTTATTAAGAAAAATGACTCAATTGACCGAACTAAATATCAGTACCAATGCGATTGGTGATGTAGGAGCCAAGTTTGTGAGTGATTTACCTAATCTCGCTATTCTAAACCTTTCATTCAATAGTATTAGTTATGTAGGAGCTCAATTTATTAGCAAATTACCAAAATTAACTGAATTGAACATGAATCAAAATGATTTAGGTAATGAAGGAGTCAAATTCATAAGTGGAATAATTTCTCTGACAAATCTTTCCCTTCAAACGACTAGAATTGATGAACATGGAGTCAAGTTTATTTCTGAAAAATTGAAACAATTAAGAATTCTTAAACTTTGTGAAAATAATATTGGTGATGCAGGAGCCAAGTTTCTAATAACTCTTGAAAAGTTAACAGATCTTTCTCTTTATTCAAATAATATTGGATACGAAGGAGCAAAAGCCATTTCAACAATGAAAGCATTAACCCATCTTCGAATTCATGGAAATCCTATTGGAATTGAAGGAGCAAAGGAAATTTATGAACAACTGAAAGAATTGAAAGAGTATTGTCTAGATCAGTATTAATCGTCCAAAAGTTTGAAAGTATTAGACAATGGAAACTTGTATCATTCTTCTGGGCCAAACAACAATGTTGTTTATGTTACTTCCAACAATTTCCATTTCAAAATTCATCATACCTTAATATTAGTCCAATGTAGAGAGTTTCCAATTCTTATCTTTTTGGAAAGGAGGGAAATACTTGCATATCTCCAAGTCTGCAACTACTTGTACTGTGGAAGAAAAGCTGTGAACCTTCTCGGATGATATTAGTAATGATTTAAAGAAGAATTACCTTCATCATGGTTTTCTTGTTCAACATCAACACATTCATCTTGATCTCTGTTCATCGTGATGAAAATAATAAAATTAATATTATTGATGATGTTATTCTTGAAAGGAAGTGTTTGCAGCTGTTTGATTGTTGTAGCAATATAGATAATGTGTGCTTTTTATACATCAACTCATCAAAAGTTGCAATATATATAAATTTAATCATTGCCTTTCCAAGTCCACAATTCAAGTCCAAATCCTCCAAATTCATATACCACTGCTTCCAAACTATCCTATCATGTTGTACAATTAATAGTTTTTACGATGATGAAGAATTGCCTTTGAAAATCATCAAAGGAACAAGACAAATAAATTCTTTGCTGTATTTTTTTGATGTTGAACAACCGCTGTTAAAAAATTTTCAAAAAAAAACTTGTATTATGTGAGAACAATAATCGTTTGGCAGTTGGTAGAACCACTTCATCAAATATCGTTCCAATCATCATCATCAATGCAAGGTATCAACTGGCTATTTTATTGGTGTACAAAAAGACTCATGCTACTAACATGAAGATGTCCGTAGTCTATTTGTTAATTCACCAAATCTAATACCAAAGGGTCTCGCCGCCTACTCTTCACATGATGAATATATAATGTCAAATTCAGCAATTATCAAAGAAGAAATAATTATAACAATTACTACCACATATTAATAATAAATAATCAAAAATTCCGTCATCACAAAAATGCGTCGAAGTTCTACTTCATCGGAAGCCACTTCATCACATCAACCAGTTTCCCTCGTGCAAAATGCCATTAGCATTGCAAGGAATTTAATATCATCATTGGAATTGTTGGGAGTTAAAGTTACTGTACATTATCCTCCGGAATTGGCAAGTCTTTCTAATGCACAGCAAGATGATCAAGAGGATGAAACTGCTCCAAAGAAGGTTATTCAATTCACAAAGGAAGTAAAGGATAAATTGAAAGCCTTCTTTGAGAGTTATCCTACATTGGTTGAAAAGTTCTTTGATACCGATGACTTGATCTCGATATTTGTCAAGATGAATGGATTAACAATTACAAATGAAGTAATTTTCAGAAATCGAAATAGTAAAGCGGTTTTGGATATGATAAAGGATGTGGAAAAAAAACCAAAGACTATATATCAACAATCATCATCATTGTCGAGTGCTAATCAATCAGGAAAGAAGAGATTCTTAAAGGAACACAAGGTAGCTCTGATTGATTTCTTTAAGGATTACAAGTCATTGGCCTCGACTAAATTCTTTGAATCGACAGATTTAATTCGCCTATTCATTGATTATAGTCATTTCAGTGTTCCTGTGGAGGTGGAAATTATTCAGAGACAATCTAAGCATGCTTCTCTTCTTGAAGCTATTCAAACTTATGGAATTAAGGATGATACTATAGTTTATAGTGATTCGCCTGGCTCTAAAAAGAGAAAACAAGACGAATTGGTTTCTACACCAGTTTTTTCACAACCTTTGATTAAGAAGAATAAGTACATTTAACATTCTTCATAAATTATTTTCTTTCCCGTGAATTGAGCCTCTATAATGTTCTCAACATTTCACCTAATCTTTCGGAAATTTCTCCAAAATCTGGCCTTTCTTGAGCTTTTCCACTCCAACATTCAATCATCAAATCGATAAATAATGAAAATACGTTCGAAACAATTTGAACATCCATCTCTGGTTCTCTAGGAAGAACAAATTCCTCTATCCAAATATACTGCTCTTCTAGGGATGAAAATGGAATGGTAGGTCTCAATCCCTTTACCACTTTAGTTGGAATATTGAAAGGATTTTCAGTGTTAGTATTGGGTGTGATGAATCTGTAAATCTTTTGCGATTTGTGATTTAAATAAGGAGATTCTTCAAACATCAGCTCGTACATGATGATTGCAAAACTATAGACATCGAGCTTGGTTGAGAATTCACTTGGACTGTCTGCACCTAGAATCTCAGGACTATTGTTATTCTTATAACCAAAGTTAAATTAAACAACTCACCTCATGTAAAATAAAGTTCCCAGTGCTGTAGTCATTGTGTTGGTAGAATTTCCTCCTATAATTTTGGAGAGTCCAAAATCTGTTACCTTACTTGATAAATTATGATCAAGCAAAATGTTTCCAGGTTTCAAATCTCTATGTATGATACTATATGGTTTAAGAGAGTGTAAATAGTTCATACCGTTTGCAACTCCAAGAAGGATATTCACTTTTTGTTTCAATTTGAGTATTTGAGCTCCAGTTCTAGATTGATAAATTGCCCTGTCCAAGCTTCCTCTTGGCATGTATTCCACAATCATGTATTTAATATTTCCACTCATACAAACGCCAAAACTGGTGACAATATTTGGGTGTTTAAGGGATTTCAATAATGCTGCCTCCTTTTCAAATTCCTCATTCTCCTCTTCCGTAACATATTCCAATTTCAAGCTCTTCATAGCAACTTCAGTGCCAAGCCATTTCCCGAGGTATACGATGCCATTTGCTCCTTCAGCAATTTTTCGAACAATATCAATATTTTCTATTGGAATTAAATAGTTTTGCTCTGCTTGCATCCTAATTTTCTCCTTAATTTTTCTATTCTTTCCAGATGAAGAGGATCCTTGACTGTTGGCATAATAGCTTCCCAATAGTGACGTCTTTAGATCTGTTGATGGATTCAACTCATTGTTTTCTGAAAAGATAACTTGCTTATCAACAAGACGCTGAGCCAAGTTCTTTTCAGCCTTCTCCTTTTTCTTGAGACGTTTCAACTTTTCATTAATATTCCAACCTAGATATATTATTAAAATTCCCAACAAGATTCCAACAATGAACAATATTATACTTGAAAAAATAGCTGGTAAAATGATATGGAGTGGTGGATCAGGATTTTTGAGGCACAATCTCTTGCTTGTTTCTGATGCAGAATAATTAACTAATGAATAGCCATCTGGGCATGGTATGATTTTGACAGTAATGTTAACATTTGCTTCTCCAACATAAAATGAAGCCACAGCTGAGGTGGTATTGTGATTAGTAACTTGTAGAGAGATGGTGAATGTGGTATTTTCAAAAAATGTCTGAAATGCTACTCCAGGATCTGAGCTCGCTATTACTGGTTGTGTTTGCAGCTTTTGTAAAGTATTATTGAACCCATCCATAATAGTCAAAGCTATGGATGCTTTCTGACCTGGATATACTTCAAGGGAGCTTGGTTTGACGTCCACAATTGTTAATTTAGAAGAACCTAATGCATTTGGAGAGTTCTTTAAAATTTTTAGAAAATCATGTTCTTTCATATCTTGTTTCGAATAAAAACAATCTCCATAAAAGGTTGCAGAGTTTTCTAAACAGTTCAGTACTAAAATCCATGATTTCCAGAATTCATTGTCATCATAAATATCAACATAAATTGCGCCTCCATCTCTTGCATAGTTTCTACGGAAAGTGTTTTTAGAGTCAATATTTAAAAGAATTGGGTTTTGAGCATAGATGGCTCCTCCTCTTCCACAAAATGGAGTGGGACATGAAGGAGAATAAAAAGCATGATTTTCTTCAAAGATGCTGTTGAGTATGTTCAATTCACCAGAAGTGGAAAAAATTGCACCTCCTGCTTGAGCAATATTTGCATAAAATTCACAACGAAATATTTCACTAGTTGTGTTGGGAAGAGTTATGGCACCACCATTTACTCCAAAGTTTCTTGAAAATGTGGATGATATAATATGGACTCCAGTTAATACATCTCCCAAGTTAACTATTTCTCCAATATATACAGCCCCCAAATTATTACTAAATAACGATTTTCTCGTATGGAAGAAACCAGTTTCGTCCACATAAACTGCTATATTGTTATTGGAAAGAAATTTACACTGGTTAATGTGAATATAGCTCGATAATATTGATTCTATAATTCCCTTACTCGATGAGTCGTATGGACTCTCACTAATGACACTGTTCTCTAGAGATAAGAGAATAGTTCCTTTCAATCGTAGCCATCTCACAGTTTCGTATACTGTACAATTATTGATTTCCAAAGCGGATAGGTAAACAGCAGTTAATTGAGATCTCTCGAATCTGCTATTTTCAACTGCTACCATTGACAATCTATTCAACTCTATTGAACTATCCACAAATAAAGAATTATTAAGAGTATTAACTGTCAGAAATCTTGATTTCCAAAAATACAGATCATGAAAGAAAACTTTCAAATCACTTTCAATCATGACAAATTTGTCAATATCCACTACACTAGTAGTCTCAAAATTAGAGTTCCTAGAAATTGAGTTTCGTATTACTAACTTTCCAGTTTCAATTTTTTCATCTCCATTCACTGAATTAATGTTACAATTCACAAATCCTACTGTATTCAAATTTTTCACATCATATTTGTAAAGGTTAAAGTAATGAAAATAGACATTTGTAAATAATAATCTCATGTTGCAATTCATATAGGAATATTGATTAGGATCTTGACCTATCAGCCGCATTGTTAATAAATTACTTGTGGAGGAATTCGATCTGTCAGTCCCATCAAAACAATCTGTCAAATTGCCAATCACATAAACATCAATACTATCCGTCTTGTAAACTAAATTTTCATAGAAATAATTTAAAATTTGTGATCCTTTCGTACAAGGATTCGAAATATTATTACAATTTAAAGATGATGCATTATTAATGGTCGGAATATTAGTATTTAAATAAAATATATTTGGAATAGTGCTGCTGTTATTACTAATAACAACACCACTGGCATCGGAATCATTCAACAATATTTGATTTGAATTTTCCATCATCATTTGATCATCATTTTCCCAACTACTCAAGGCTTTCCTCCTCATATAATTTAGTACATTTTCGTGATCATCACGTATTCGAAATTTATCATTGTTCAGTAATAATTCGGAGGAAATAAAATTGCCCTCCATCACAATGATCATCATTATCAAACATAACATCATCAGAACATGCAGTGAGCGTGTGAGGGCTTTGATTTGGAGAGACATTTTTTTTTGGATGTTTGGAATTGAGCGGGAAATTTTTGTTAAATTAACATACTAATTTATCGAATACTAACAGTTCAAAGAAATTCAAAATGTTTGGTGTTAAAATTCATGAAGAGCAATTGGCAAGAGTGGAGTTTCAAGATTGTCACACGTATTGATGATGTAATTTTCAATTTGCATTTTTCAAAAAACAATCAAAAAAAAATTCGAAACTGAAAATGAAATCTTACACTCACTCCATCGAAACAGATAAAATCAAAAAGGGAAGTTATCTTCTCATCAATGGAAATCCTTGCAAAATATTGACTTGTTTACAAAAAACAGGAAAACACGGAACCAAAAAAGCTTATTTATGTGGAGTTGATATTTTCACCGGAGATTCATATGAAACAATTCAATTTGCAAAAACAACACAGTATGTGCCGATTGTGGAGAAGAAAAATTATAAATTTGAAAGTTTATATTCGGAGGAGGAATGGCATTACGTGAAAGTTTCGAATAATGAAGGAGAAATTGTGGAATTTATGGTGAAGAATGATAAAATTGTGGAAATATTAATGACTGGCTGTGAATCGAATATGGAATTTTATGTAAATACTATTTGTGGTATGGGAATTGAAGAGGTGACGAGTGTGGAAACTAGACTAATCTCACAAGAAGCTCAACAAATTCAAACAAATGAATAACAAATTGAAATTTAGGTATTTTTAAATCAACCCATTAACAGGTCTATTTATTCTCAAGATGGTAAATCACAATCTGGAATACCTTCTTTCAATGCTCCAAGATTCATTTGCTTCTAAATTGTTCATTGATTCAGAT